>NC_028642.1:23951086-23951674 GCF_001406875.1 Solanum pennellii
CCTTTGAGTGTCACGTACCGACACAAGAGGAATAAAGATAATGAATCTTGAAATATGTTAATATACTGTAACGACCTGTTTAGTCGTTTTAAGCAGCAGATTTTATTTCTGGAAAACTGTGTGAGTCGACGGAACCCACGACGGACCGTCATGGGCACGACGGACCGTCGAGGGGGTCTCGTTCCAAAATACTTAGAATTCTGAAATTTGGGTACTGAAATCGACTCTCTGAACTTCGTAACGGAATGGCAGGACGGACCGTCGTGGGCACGACGGACCGTCACAGACTCTTCAAGGAAATTGAGTCTCTGAACTCTGTGACGGAGCAGCAGGACGGACCGTCGCAGGCACGATGGCCCATTACAGGCTGCGTAATCCCAGGCGGGATCGGATTTCTGCTTAGTAATTTAAGGGGCATTTTGGACTATTCCTGCTTTAATTATAAAGTTAGTGGGTTAATGTTAATAAGTCTAATTACTTGGGGGTTAAAAGAGGTAACCTTGAGTTAATTAGTGGGATATTATTGCCATCTTTATACTTAATTATATGCTAATTAGGGTAAAAAGAAAGAGGGTTGGAATACGAAAA
>NC_028642.1:23951802-23952107 GCF_001406875.1 Solanum pennellii
CGTAGTAAACTCTTAATAGCGAATGATATGTATTGGGTAGTATTGTAAACCCTTCTATATGCTTAATTGTGTTCATGCATGATGTGATTTTGTATATAATTGTGATAAACTAAGCATGATGAAGCTATTGAATCCCAAATCTTGAAAAACCCTAATCTACTTTGTTAATGAGATTGATGATGCCTTAGTATAAAAGAAGGCTTGATGAACTAAAGTAATGGGGTTGATGATGCCTTGGTATAAAGAAGGATTGATGAACTAATAGAATGAGAATAGGGGATCGGGTGTCATGAACCGACACGTAG
>NC_028642.1:23955452-23955760 GCF_001406875.1 Solanum pennellii
GAAGCGGAGACATCAGATGCTGTTATCACAGGTAATCTTTTGGTTTGTGATTGCATGGCTTCTGTATTACTTGATCCTGGCTCCACATTTTCATATGTATCTTCCTTATTTGTTACTGGTCTTAATTTACATTTTGAATTGCTTGACATACCTATTCGTGTTTCTACTATGGTGGGTGAGTCTGTGATAGTTGAGAAGGTATATAGGTCTTGTCTGGTGACTTTTATGGTGAGCAATAATCATGTAGACTTGGTTATCTTAGAAATGGTTGATTTCGATGTAATTCTGGGTATGACTTGGCTTTCTCC
>NC_028642.1:23961038-24083079 GCF_001406875.1 Solanum pennellii
ATTCAAGAAAAGCTTTTAGCGGCTCAAAGCAGGCAAATGGAATATGCAGATCGAAAGGTTAGGGACTTGGATTTCATGGAGGGTGAGCAAGTCTTCTTGAAGGTTTCGCCCATGAAAGGGGTGATGCGGTTTGGTAAAAGAGGTAAGCTAAGCCCAAGGTATATAGGACCATTCGAAGTACTTAAGCGAGTAGGGGAGGTGGCTTATGAATTAGCCTTGCCTCAAGGGCTGTCAGGAGTGCATCCGGTATTTAATGTGTCTATGTCGAAAAGATACCATGGGGATGGAATATACATCATTCGTTGGGATTCAGTTCTGCTTGATGAGAATTTGACTTATGAGGAGGAGCCTGTTGCCATTCTAGATAGAGAAATTCGCAAGTTGAGATCAAGGGAGATTGCATCCATCAAAGTTCAATGGAAGAATCGACCAGTTGAAGAGTCCACTTGGGAGAAGGAGGCTGATATGCAAGAAAGATACCCACACCTGTTTACAGATTCAGGTACTCCTTTTCGCCCTTGTCTTTCTCCTTGTGATCGTTCGAGGACGAACGATGGGTAAATTGGTATGTACTGTAACGACCTGTTTAGTCGTTTCGAGCAGCAGAGTTAATTTCTGGAAATAACTGTCTGGGTTGACGGATCCCACAACGGACTGTCATGGGCACGACGAACCGTCGAGGGGGTATCGTTCCAAAACACTTAGAATTTAGAAATTTGGGTACTGAGATCGACTCTCTGAACTTCGCGACGAAATGGCAGGACGGACCGTCGCATACATGACGGGCCGTCACAGACTCTTTAATGAATTGAGTCTCTGAACTTTGTGACGGAAGCAGCAGGACGGACCGTCGCAGGCACGATGGGCCGTCACAGGCTGCGTAACCCTGACTGGGTCGGATTTCTGTTAAATGTTTTAAGGGGCGTTTTGGACTATTCCTGCTTATAATTATAAAGTTAGTGGTTTAAAGTTAATAATTCAATTACTTGGGGGTTAAAAGAGGTAACCTTGAAACAAATAGTGCGGTATTTTATCATCTTTTATACTTAATTATATGCTAATTAAGGTAAAAGAAAGAGGGTTTGAATAAGAAAAATAGAAAGAACAAAGAGAGGGAGAAACGAATGATCAAGAGAGAGAGGAAACGAAGATGAACGCAGCTTTGGGAAAGTAGATTGCTTGATCGCGATTCTTCGGTGGAGGTAGGTTATGGTTTATGCTATTCGTAGTAAACTCTTAATAGCGAATGATATGTATTGGGTAGTATTGTAAACCCTTCTATATGCTTAATTGTATGCTTGTATGAATGTGATTATATAATTGTGATAAAATAAGCATGATGAAGCTATTGAATCCCAAATCTTGAAAAACCCTAATCTACTTTGTTAATGAGATTGATGATGCCTTGGTATAAAAGAAGGCTTGATGAACTAAAGTAATGGGGTTGATGATGCCTTGGTATAAAAGAAGGATTGATGAATTAATAGAATGAGATTAGTGGAGCGGGTGTCACGAACCGACACGTAGTATTAGGGGGAGCGGGTGTCACGAACCGACACGTAGAATTAGGGGAGCGGGTGTCACGAACCGACACGTAGAATTAGGGGAGCGGGTGTCACGAACCGACACGTAGAATTAGGGGAGCGGGTGTCACGAACCGACACGTAGAATTAGGGGATCGGGTGTCACGAACCGACACGTAGAATTAGGGGATCGGGTGTCACGAACCGACACGTAGAATTAGGGGATCGGGTGTCACGAACCGACACGTAGAATTAGGGGATCGGGTGTCACGAACCGACACGTAGAATTAGGGGATCGGGTGTCACGAACCGACACGTAGAATTAGGGGATCGGGTGTCACGAACCGACACGTAGAATTAGGGGATCGGGTGTCACGAACCGACACGTAGAATTAGGGGATCGGGTGTCACGAACCGACACGTAGAATTAGGGGATCGGGTGTCACGAACCGACACGTAGAATTAGGGGATCGGGTGTCACGAACCGACACGTAGAATTAGGGGATCGGGTGTCACGAACCGACACGTAGAATTAGGGGATCGGGTGTCACGAACCGACACGTAGAATTAGGGGATCGGGTGTCACGAACCGACACGTAGAATTAGGGGATCGGGTGTCACGAACCGACACGTAGAATTAGGGGATCGGGTGTCACGAACCGACACGTAGAATTAGGGGATCGGGTGTCACGAACCGACACGTAGAATTAGGGGATCGGGTGTCACGAACCGACACGTAGAATTAGGGGATCGGGTGTCACGAACCGACACGTAGAATTAGGGGATCGGGTGTCACGAACCGACACGTAGAATTAGGGGATCGGAGTGTCACGTACCGACACATAGTAGTAGGGGAGCGGAGTGTCACGTACCGACACAAGAGGAATAAAGATAATGAATCTTGAAAGATGTTAATATACTCAATCTAATGAACCTAATTCCCAAATGAGTATGGTATTGAGGCTTGAGTCCTCATGTGTGAACTTGGCGGTGCTTATTAATGATTATAGAACTTGTTGTTGCTACATGTTGAGTATTTTAGTTGATTTATGATATTATCTGATATATACTGTTTTCTATTTTGAGTTGGCCGATGATACCTACTCAGTACTCGTGTTTTGTACTGACCCCTACTTGTATTTGTTTTTCTTTGTTATTTGTGGAGTGCAGCAAACGTGCCATCGTCTTCAACTCAACCGCAACTCTAGCCAGTCTTCATCACGTCGGATCTCAGGGTGAGCTAATGCTTCTAGCTTGGACTGGATCTTCTCCTTCATGTCTTGATGCCTTGAAGTTCCGGCATGGACTAGCTTTTTACTTATTTTAGCTTCTTAGATACTCTTAGATTAGTAATTTGAGGATAGATATTCTTTTGGTGATGACTTCCAGATTTTGGGGATAATGATTGATAAATTTTTGAAGTTATTTAATTGATTTCGTTAATGAGTTTTAAGTCTTCCGCATCATATTTTGTTCATAATGGTTAAAATGTTGGGGTTTAGATTGGTTGGTTCGCTCACATAGTAGGATAAGTGTGGGTTCCACTCGCGACCCGTTTTGGGTCGTGACAAAAGGTGAATTAGATTCAAGTAATGACATTAGGTCATTATTGGTTACTGTACAACAAACCCGAAGAAAGTCTTACACTATATCCTAGGTATTGTTGGTGCTTACACTAGCCCATGAATGAAATGAAATGAAGTACGTATGAATGGGTGAAGCAGACTCTGTGTTTTCTAAAGTAGACTCCCTAGTTGAGGTCCCATATGTTGAAACCCTCATTTTCGGGAAGTCTTAATATCAAGTGCATGATTCCAATGTATCATGGCATACGAATGAATGATATGAACAACGTCATGTGTTATATGAGTTATGATATGTTCTATGTGAAATATGTTATGTGCTGTTTGCAAAATGATAAATTTGATAATGCATGTTACACTCACGGCATGACATTCCAAATCCATATTTGGAAAGTCCTTTGACTTGACTTTCCATAAATCATGTTGTTAGGAAAGATCTATACCTTCTCATGCATGTCCTTGGTGTGCGCTTGCATATACCCATACTTAGTATAAGTGTGTACTAATTCCATACAAATATCTACTTTTAGGTGCAGGAACAAGAGGACGATAGATCTTACACTACGACGTTGCAGCTATCCGGACGTGGAGTTTTCATCTGGACATGGTAGGCCCTTATAATTTAGAGGTTATCTACTGTTATTATCTAGCTTAGATGTAGGCTTTAGCTAATGGAGCATTTCCCATTTCATTTCATACTTTGTATTGGTGCCATTTTTTCAAGTATACATTTAATGCAGCTATGAACTATTTATTCATTTGATGATCTTAATGTTAGATGGTTGATGGTAAATAATTATACATGTAATAGAATGTTTATTAAGCATGTTATGAATCAAAAAGATTCAAATTTTCCGCTAAAATTAATCTAGATGAAGTAAGAATGACAAATGTAGGATTGTCTGCGACCTCTGATAGGTCAACGACGCTGGTCTCGTCTCGGGTCTAGACTCCGGCCGTGACAATGTTGGTATCAGAGCATCTAGGTTAAATTCCAAGGATAATAAGTTCACATTAACAACATTGAGTAGTTTCTAAGTAATGGTAGTGAAGTGCACCACTATCCTGTATCAGAGACTGCATGATGCGTACAAAAAATTTCCCTTCTTCTAATTTTATCGTGCTTTCTCTAATGTCGGATCTCTTAGTGTTAAAAGAGTATATAAAATCAACTCTTGAAGTTTCCAAAAGATGAATACAAGGAGAAAAGCAGGCGAAGAGATATGAGGAGTAGCTGCTGGGGTAAATCAGGTTCTTTCCCAGGCTCCAGCTGTTGGAATAGAGATGCCTGTTTCAGCTGGGTTGACAGATATAGATGACCCAAGCTAACACTTTAGAAGCTCAGGCTATTGGGTTTGATTGATGTGGAACAGTCTGAGTTGGCATCCTACCAGCTAAGGGATGTAGCTCAGTCCTGGTATAAAGTATGGCAGGATAGCAGGGCCTTAGAAGGAGGTCCTATTACTTAAGATCTTTTTAAGATGGATTTTATAGAGCGGTTATTTCCCAAATAAATGAAGGAGTCTAGAGTTGAGGAATTCATCAACCTTAAGCAGGGCTCGATGTCAGTCAGCGATTACTCCATGAATTTTGTAAAACATAACAACTCAAGAGAGACCACATTACAGGAAGTGTGGCAAACTACATGGAGGAGAGTGTATGATGGGCAATAATGCTTGTTGTAGTTGTGGAGAACTGGGTCATACGGTGAAGGATTGTCTGATTAAGAGAATTCAAGAACAAGGGAAGGAGAGAGTTTAGTCTAATGGTCCATGTGAAGAGGCTCCAAGGAGGCAACGATTCTTCGCACTCAATTCTAGGGGTGCAGGGGAACATATCTCTTGTGAAGTCTCGGGTGAGTATCCTAAATTAGTCCTTCAAGTATGTGACTCTGTATGGTGTGTATGCACTAGTATGAGGTTAATATGTTTGAGACAGCATGTTGGTTTCTGATTTGTATGATTTATATGTTTACTTATGTTGTATGCTTTGTTGATACTAGTTTAAGAGATACTACCTTAGTGTATTAATGTGAAACTACTAGTAGGTTTCAAGGATGTGCACCATCATGTTAAAATGTGAATCAGATATTCACCAAAGGAGAGTATTGGATTCTCTATGCAGGTGTACGTTCTATAGATGACATACTTATTGTTAGTAAAGAGTAGTTTCATTCGTGGACGAATGTTCTTAAGGGGGGGGGATAATGTTATTGCCTTACAAATGGATAAGATAAGAAATACTTAAAGTGTCAGGAATGCCTATGATTAGACAAGGTTCACACGGATTGATGCATGTAGAACCAGACCTCGGAACCCTTGCTACATCCAAGCCAACTAACTTGGGTAGTTAGTTGATCTTGGAAAGGTTGGGTCCAACCATGTAGGGCTCTCGAATACGAAGATTTACTTGAAGGAGTCTCTACCGAACCTAAAAAGGGAAAATCTTAGGTATGGAGGGTCTAGGGGTAAAATAGTCTCTTTCAATGCTAACTGTAATATCATATTTACCCTAAATATATAATTAATTATTTAATTTAAAAGGTGGAGGGGTAATTTGGGGAGATAGAGCATAAATTGAGCTCTTGAAGTGAAGTCTTGCTTCACCCGGATTCGAACCTAGGTGGAAGCAATTACTTAATGTGATTTTTATTTAAGCTATTGAATTAATATAATTAATTAATAATTATTATTCATTGACATAAAATAAAATAAAAATCAGATTTTTAACATTAAGTAAACCTTATTTGACTAAGTCCTAAACTAGACTCCTAAGCTTAAGATAACTCCAACTCTCTCACGTCTATCTCTCAACTGTCACGCTCAATCTCCCTTGTTATTTCACACCAAAATTCTCAGAAAAAATAAGATAATAAAGCAAAAAAATAAACCAAGTTCTTCACACTTTAAGAAATCACACGAAATCACAAGAAAACAAGCATTAATCGCACACTAGGCTAGTGGAGTTGTATATTGAGGAGGTTTAGACGTGTTCTTTGGTGAGGTTTTCTGGATAAATTAAAGAGTTTAACGTCAAAAAGGTATGAGTTTTCTTATCTCTTGTTCCCTTTCCCAAGAGACCCCTTAAGATTCAGTCAAATCTAATCCGAAAGCTAGGATTGTTCCCGTTGCATGTCCCTGTCACTAGATCCCGTTGATTCGTAGGTTGGGTATGTTTGCTGGTAGATATTAGGCATGTAATGTGTTTTCGTGTTGAATATGTTCATGAATGTTGTTTGGAATCGTATGAATGAAAACCTATGTTTTTCTGAAAAGGTGTGTATGTGTGTACAATGTAGCCGTGACTCCTTTGGTTTGAGGTTCAAAAATAACATGTTATGGTTGTGTTTTACGTGCACAAACTTATATAAATCGTGATGTTCATAACTGATATAAACATGCTTATTTGAGTGTAATTCTTTATTGAATGAAATAGTGAAAATGCACCTAAAGAACTCACTAAAAAAACTACTTAAAACGTCTAAACATTTAATGTGAATGAAGTGAGAAAATAAGCTGCAAAAATTTCACGCACCTTGTTAATGAGTTTTAGCCAAGCTAAGGATAATTTCATGCTATGAAAAAATGAACTAATATATATGAGATCACTGGGGATTAAACACGTGACCTCACCATGTTGAAAATCTATGAAATAAGGTGATAAAAAGGGAATGAGGCATGTGGGACTCGAACCTATGACCTTGGCAGGAAAATGAAAAATGAAAAGAAAAGAAATGAGAGTATTGGGATTCGAACCCACAACCTCTGAGACAATAAAGCAGAAAGGAAAAAATTGAAAAAGAAAATAAATGAGAGGAGTGGGATTCGAACGCACAACCTCTCAGGCAACAAAGGAGAAAGGAAAAATGAAAAGAAAAAGAATGTGAGGAGTCGGATTAGAACCCATGACCTCTTAGGCAGATTTAATGAGAATTAAAAATGAAGATAAAAGAAATGTGAGACATGGGAATTGAACCCACGACCTCTAGGCAATAAAGGAGAATTACAATAAAAATAAAGTGAGGTTTTAGGGGGTTTGAAGTTGTCCAAGGGATTTAAAGTTGGGCTCCGTTGCACAAATTTCTGTATTGATACATAAACTATACGTCAATTACATGTTCAAGAATAATGCCACCTACTTAGATCGAAATTAAGATCTTGGCATACATACAAGATACATAAGTCTTGTACCACATAATCTTAGGAATATATGAGTCAACTAACGAATTATGAATCAAGCCTCATGGCTTGTATGTATAGACCCATAAGTCTAGCATAAGTTTAAAAATAAGTGAATCTAATATGTATTTAATGAAATGATCTAACCCTAGAAGGGTTAAGTGCGAATGTTAAAAAAACTAAATGGCCAAGTGCACTGGCATACGATGAAATGATTATTATGCAATGAAATGATAAAACCCTAGAAGGGTTAAGTGAGAGTAGCACACAAATGGCCAAGTGCATTGGATATCATGAAATAAACATTCACGTAAAAAGGGTTGAGTAATTATGAAGAGCAATTGTGCTAATGTAAATGAATGTGGTGACAACATTATATGAGGCTAATGTAAAAAATGAGATCAATCTCAAATGAGCCTAAGTAAATGTTACCAAAACGTACTCACCTATGAGAGTGTAAGTTAATGAAGAGACCAGTCTCTATGAGCACTCTAATGAAAGTATTGAGATTAACACACTTAATACTAATAATGAGATAAGAAATCATCTAATGAGATATGATGTCTCATGCTAGAAGCAAGCTTCTATGATGTATGAGTTGAATATAATGGAAATTTATATTGAGCACCGATAGCCTATCTATGAGTGGTGATGTCTTCCTTCGGGAAGGGCGGAGGTTCACATTACTCTCATTAGATGAGACTGTCTGGCATGCCAGGTTTGGGTCTCCTTATATCTCCTAGACTTCGAACCTATACTACCAATATAGGGATCTGGTGGGGTTTAAGTCTGATGTACACTAGCATGTTTTGGGTCACTTTGGCCGGTGATTCCACCTCTTTTCCATGTGGGGTTTAATGACACTGGATTTCATGATGCTCACATGATCTATCTCGGTTAAACTTAAAGTTCCCAATGAACGAATGAGGCCAGCCTCAAATGATGCGCATAATGAAACGAATGATACCAAAAGTGTTAGGATAGGATAATCAAGAGGTGTGTTAGATTCAAGTAATAACATTAGGTCAATCTTGGTCATTGCAGAACGAACCCGATGAAAGTCTTAAACTACATCCTAGGTAATGCTAGTGTTTACACTTGCCCATGAATGAAATGAAATGAAGTACGTATGAATGAATGAAGCAGACTCTGTGTTTGCTAAAGTAGACTCCCTATTTTAGCTTCCATATATTGAGCTCTCATTTTTTGGAAAGTCTTAATTTTAAGTCCGTGATTCAAATGTCTCATGGCGTACGAATGAATTATATGAACAATGTTATGTTTTATATGAATTATAATATGTGCTATGTGAAATATGTTATGTGTTGTTTGCAAAATGATAAATTTGATGATGGATGTTACACTCATTGGCATGACTTTTAAAATCCAAAGTTGGCAATTCCACTGACTTGACTTTCCATAAAGCATGTTGTTAGGAAAGAGCTATTCTTTATCATGCATGTCCTTGGTGTGTGCTTGCATATACCCATACTTAGTACAAGTGTGTACTAATTCCATACAAATATCTACTTTTAGGCACAGGCACAGGTGGATTTGAGATCTTACAGTACGACGTAGTACCTATCCGGACGTAGAGCTTTCATCTGGACTTGGTAGGCCCTCATGCTTTCGAGGTTGTCTACTGTTATTATCTAGCTTAGATGTAGGATTTAGCTAGTGGAGCATGTTCCACTAGTCTTTCATTTCATACCTTGTATTGGTGCCTTTTTGGCAAGTATACATTTAATGCAGTTACGAACTATTTCTTTCATTTGATTATCTCAATGTTAGATGGTTGATGGTTAACAATTATACATGTAATAGAATTTTTAGTAAGCATGTTAGGAAACAAAAAGTTCCAAATTTTCTAAACTATATGAAGTAATAATTACGTATGTAGGCTTGTCTACGACCTCTGAGAGGTCAATGACGCCGGTCTCGTGTGGGGTCTAGACTCCGGTCCTGACATGTATGTTATGGTATAATCATTATATGATTGAAAGTATTTTATCATGATTATAATAAAATTTTAAGTAAAAGGTTTACTCACTTGTATGTGGTTTCTAAAGTAAAAGGGTAGTTCTCATTTATGAATTCCTATGAGCTATTACAATAATATGTTCACATAGGGTTGTAGAAGAGACTAATGTGATCTTGTATAATGAGTATTATTATTACACAAGGGAATAAACTCTTAGCATCAAAAGGTCTTGTAAATGAGATGAAGGTGTCATGTTTAGCAAGCTCGGATTCCCACGATATGTGTTGTCTCATCTAATGGAAACCTCCACGTTAGTAAGTAATGGTTTCTAGTAACAATTTCCTTGACCCTTAACTATGTGCCCTTATAGGACTATAACTTAGTGGATTCGCCTAGATACTATTTAAGATTGGTTACACTTTAGGCAAGTGTTAACCTCTCTTTTTTGTGTGGGATAACACCAATTCCATGTAGCTCACATGGTCTCATGTAAGTTATTGCATTATATTCCCCTATGTAATATGGTAAATGAACAAGTCAAGTATGTGAATTGTGCTTAGGGCATGTCTTAAAGGTTACTAAATAAGGTGAGGGATGATGTACCGTGGTTTCACGATACTTTCAAAGCATTTTCCCAAAATTTAGTGTGTGTCTAGAGCCTTTTTGTAGTAATTTTAATGTATTTTTATCTTTGTTTTGCAGGAATGTTGTCCAAAGAGGAAATGCAGAAGGCTATGAAGAAATCAGTGAAGAAGAGATCCACAAAGCCATCGACGACCCGTCTTCCCATCCACAGATAGCAGGTGGTGATTGTTGACTGGAGGTTCAAGTATCTAAAAGCAACTCAAGGAATTATAATAAAGTATAGGGCTTCGGAAAGATCGACGGTCCTTCGACTGATAGACGGACGGTCCTGGAAAATTGTTGATGAGATTAGAGAATGTCTCAATACCCAGTTTTGAAGATAAAGTTAAGTGTGGAATCACGATATGCGTCGACGCACCGTGCTGTTGGTCCGTCGATTGGATCAGAGAAGATGCAACGCGCAAGATTTTCAAATATGCTAAGTATGGACCGACGGAGGCAGTCGATGGTCCGTCATTTGATCGAAAGACCGTCAGTGGAGTCGTCGACTGAATCCGCGTTTTTTGGACAAATTTTCCTTAATTGCTTTCCTTTTATTTTAGGACATTGTCTTTATAATAGGGTAAAAACCTCGTTTTGGGGTTGGATATTTTATTATTTTTCATACTCTTTTTCTTGGAGACTTGACTTTGAAACTGGGGCAATTAATTCAAGTTTTCGTAATCGCTTCTCAAGTGAGTTTTGTTGCTTCAATTATAATTTCTGGTCCTTCCTTTAAGTTGTGGCTAAAAATAAGCCTTGATTCAAACTTGTCAAAGTAAGTTCATGATTTATTAGTCAACAAATATGAATTGTGTTCTTCTAAGCATGGGTAACTAAATCCATAACTAGGCTTGTGGGAACCATGGGTAATTAACAAAAAAAGCCTATCTAATTATCAATTCTCAACTACGTTATTTCATGCATCGATAAATCTTTCGTCTATAAGTCTTTTTAACGAGTACACACGTTATAACTCCCCTTATTGCTACTTTCCGTACAAACGGGATAGTTAAAAGGAAAAGAATTATCGACATACATTTAGTGGATACTATCTAATAGGCTAGTTTCGGTTAGTGCGAGGTGATAACCAAGACAAACATCGAATATGATGCTTAATATGAAGTAAAAGGTATGGGTTAGTAATTTAAGCACACGTAGCCAAACCAATGTACGGGGTAAAATTCACTAAATGCCGAACCAATGATTTAGAGATACATAATATATCACTTTGCATGCAAAACCATAGGAAAGAATTATTAAAATCTAGGGTTATGTCGTTATGAATCTTTAGGGAACACTTACACCCTAGTTTCTCTCATAACTTATTAAACATCAACAATTTACTCTTGCTACTTGTTAGATTTCATAACATTACAACATTTTTGTTTCACAAAAAACCTCATTTTTATATATTAGTTTTTGAAAAGGACTTGACTAAATAGAGGTAATCATACATTAAAGTTAAGTCTAAATCATTTTCCTCATTGGATCGACCGAAACCTAATAGTTGGGTTCTTTACTTGATACGACCCTTGTACTTCTTTAGGGAAGTCTAATTTGAGCGTATCAAATTTTTGCACCGCTGCCAGAGAAAGTGGCTTTTAGATTAACTTTAATATCAATTACTGATTTTTAGTAAACAATTTCCTAATTTTACTTTTGCTCTTTGTTTTTGTGTCTTTCAGGTCTATCTCTAGTGTATGCCAAGTACAAGGAGTCAAGGGAACCAATACTTCCATTTTATCTAGAATTTAGTCGTACACTTGGCAGGATGATTGATCCACAGAATCCTGCTAATCTTGGTGATTGGATCAACCGTCACGCCGGTTCATGCTCATAACCAAGTGATTGTGGAGAACACTGGTGATGATGCTTTGAGGAGGCAACATCCTGCCCCACGCCCTTACGAGTATTATAGAGGGAAGGTTAATATCACAAATTCTTATGGGCCTCTTATCCTACCTCCTCTACCATAGGGTCATACATTCGTGGTAACTAGTAGCTTGATGCAGATGCTCACCGGTAGAGGTCTATTTTTGAGGCTACCATCTAAGGATACACATGCTCACCTCGCTAAACTAAGGTCAGTGTGTAAGAGTTGTGTAGGGAGGACAGACGTGGGCATGGATGTCATCGAATTAAGGATGTTCCCTCTCTCATTGATGGGAGAGGCCACAATTTGGTTTACTGGGTTGCCCTATAATTTGACCTATACTTCGAAGCAGTTAAGGGATGTGTTCCTATCACGATATTAACCATTGTATAAAAATCTCAACCACAAAGATAGAGTGAACAACTTTGTGGCATTGCCGGGGGAATCGATAAGTAGCTCTTGGGATAGGTTCACCTCATTTATGAGAAGTATCCCAAACAAACGCATTTATGATGAATCGTTCAAAGAGTACATGTCTAGGGGACAAGATGATAATAATAAGGCAGTACTTGATACTATTGAGGGTGGTTAATATGGTGAGTGCACATATGCAGAGATCACGGAGAAATTGGAAAATCTCTCTCAACAATATCGGTTGGAAAACTAGGAAGTCGGACACTAGGAGAAACACCTTTGCAGTGTAAGATACACATAACCCGGCCTAATATGAGATTCTTGAAGAGATGGCTCAAAGGAGAACTAAGATCGGGTTGGTATTGAAACATAAAACTGGAGGTGCAGAGAAAGAAAATGCAGTGAATCATTTGACTAAAACCACCACCGCTAGCACATGAAATATACTATGAAGAGGATTCTTACGTAGTGAATGATCAGACGGGGTGTTTTCGACCAAACACCCAAGAATCCATTAACGAGAATTGGTTACAAGGTCTAGGGAATATGGGTTGGAACTATGGGAATTACAACTGAGAGGGTCATTATGTTCGAGATGGAAACTACAACCGCGACAACAACTTCAATAGAGGTAAATTTGGTAACAGAAAAAATTCTAAAGGGTCCTATATTCCATCTTAAAATCAAAAAGTTTTTCCTAGGGATGGTAGAAGTAGTACGGAGTGAGTTGAATATATGTTGCAAAATATTATGAGGAGGTTCAACGCCAGTAATGAGCACGCCAAAGAGGTGAGAGGTGATTTGGCTAATATTGGGAAAAAGGTGATGCACATGCAATCTCAATCAAGCATCTTGAGTTTCAAATGACCCAATTGTCTTCTACTGTGAACCCATGTCAATAGGGTAATCTTCCTAGCAAAACTGTCCAAAATCTGAAAAATTATGGACATTGCATGGTAGTCACTACTCGAGATGGTAAGCAAAGCATTGATCCACCTATGTTGTCTGCCATAGAAGATGAGGTGACAAGAGATAATGAGGTAGTAGAAGTTAGTGGTGAGTTGGTAGACAAATTAGTGGATGAAGCGGAGATACCGCAAAAGGTGATCCCCGTTCCTAGACCAACACCACCATTTCCGCAAATATTGGTGAAGAAGACTGAGGATGGTAAATACCGGCGGGTTATTACTATGTTGAAATAACTTTCCATCAATGTCCCTTTGATATAAGCTCTTCAAAAAAAGTCTGGTTGTGCCATGTTTATGAAAGATATGGTTACTAAGAAGAGATCGGTATATTTTGAGGATGATGACCGCACGCAACATTGTAGTGCTATTGCTATAAGGTCTCTTGTTCAAAAGAAAGACGATTCGGGCGGTTTCACTATTCCATGTACCATCGGGTTGTTACACTTTGCTAAATCACCGTGTTATCTTGGTCAAAGCATAAATCTCATGCCTCTCTCTTTTTACAAAACGTTGGGTTATGGTGACCCAAAGCCTACTGCGACGCGGTTTTTGATAGACGATTGAACGGTGAAGAGGAATATTGGGATACTCCAAGATGTGTTGGTGAAAGTGGAGTCGTTTATATTGTCGTTCGACTTTGTGATTCATGAATGTGAGGTGGATTTTGAGGTGCCTATTATTCTTGGGAGGTCGTTCCTTGCTACCGGTCGCGCCTTGGTTGATATGTAAAAGGGCTGATGAAGTTTAGGTTAAACAATGAATAATCAACTTCAAACATTTGTATGTCCATGAAGCAGAGTGGTGATCTCCAAATGGTATCTATGATATCCTACAGGGTTATGCTGATGGGCTTATTCGTTGTTATATGTCGGAAGTTAAGATGCTAAGTATTTTGGAGGCATGCCATTCCTCACCTGTGGGTAGGCATCACAGTGGTATCCGAACTGCCCATAAGATCTTGCAATGTGGGTACTATTTGCCAACCATCCATCAAGATGCTCATGAGTTCGCCAAGGCTTGTGATAAGTGCCAAAGTAATATAGGTAATCGTACATTAAAGTTAAGTCTAAATCATTTTCCTCGTGAGATCCACCCGAACCTAATAGTTGGGTTCTTTACTTGATAAGAACACTTATACTTCATTAGGGAATTGTAAATTAAGTGTATCAAGAGGAGGGTACGGGACTTCTGTTACTCATTGCAGATGTGGGATCCTAAGGGATGGTCTTAGTAGTTTTATTGTAGGAGTAAGTTTATTTCATGTTATGTAAGTCAAGTTATATATGAAGCTATGAATCAAATATGTTATGATAAGCTATGAAATTATGTTGTATGTATGTAACAAGTGACTTAATATGATTCTTAGTTTTGGATAAGGTTATGGGATTCTATTCTTAGCATTGCACAAGTATTTCTTTGGGTTGGTTATGTGTTGGGTTATAATCATGTTGGGTTGACTTATAATATTCCGTATATGTGCATGTTGAGTTGTTGAACATAAAGCATGGTTTCAAATAAATTGTGTCTTTTCTCATGCATTGGTGATTTTATGCATATGAACCATACTTAGTACGCATGTTTTGTACTAACCCATTTTCTTCCCTTTTCCCCAAATATTGTAGGTTCCGGCCAGTAAAGAGCATCTAGGCCATTTTGAAAGGATACTTGGACTTCTTCCTCTAAGAAGTGGTGAGTCCTTCAAGTTCGAGGATTGTGCTTTTGATATACCCTAGTAAAATTGATATAGTCTAAAAGACATTCGTTGTTTCCTTATTCTTAAGGACAATCTTAGAAAACCCTAAGTGCCAATATATACTTGTGTAAGGGATATACCCAAATATTATACTTCATTTAGATTATTTAATGTGAGACGATATTATTAGACTAACTTCTTATATATTGATTGTATTAATTAAACGAGAATCCTATGTAATCTTCTTATATGAGGAGTCTAGGTACAATTCATATGTATCGATACTTAGTATGCGAGAGGTCTACGTATACCTCAATATGTATAAATTTTCAAATTTTATGCATTTTGACTTATGAAATATAATGATGAATGCTAAGAGGCTAGTCTTGGTCTTCTTCAAGGACGACGACGTCGGTCGCATCTAGGGGGTGCTTCCCTGTCGTGACAATCAATCTTAGTATTATAGAGGCTTCATAGACAGTTAGCCAGTTAGTGTTGAGTCTCTCATCTTTGTATTGCGGATATTTTTTATTTGAATTAAGTGTCATTTTATCCAACTTATTTTCTTTCAAAGTTATGGAATGACACTGTTTATTTGAGTTATGTCTTCCGTTGAGTTAAGTAAGCCAGTTTAAGGGTAATCTCAAGGCCAACAATGGTTTTTTAGTATCGTCCATGCCCACGGTGTAGGCTTGAGGCGTGCAAGCTAAGTACATACGCTGTCCTTGGGTGGACAACATCAAAACATTGGTTGTGGTCGGTATGATATGTTCAGAGTTTGGTAGTTGTTGTACTTCTTCCACTTATGTTCTTAGTTTTGTTCCATAAAGTTGATAACCAGTTAATCGCGCTTTAGACGTTGGCAAGCACGTTCTTTTTTGTTGGATTAGCTTTGATTGGGTGTGTATCATAGAACCGCAACCATAGGTTATTTCTATTGCCAATCTTAGACGAATAAAATTAAAGAAGGTTAGTGAAAAACGTAACACCAATTACTACCAAAGAATTTATTATTCTGTTATTAACTTCTAAAGTAGTTAATTAAGACCAAGGATGGGGTTCTTCTCTCCACTAGATACTACATACTATATAAATTCTTAATTATTCATGTTTACTCTACCATACATGTAAAGAATTTAGAATATTTAATATTGACTACCAAAAAAGGTAATAAAATAAGAAGTAAGGATACTAATTTAGTAAAATCCACTAAAAGAGTTAAGAATTCTATTGGCATGATTAGATTGGATGAACCTTTTGAATCAGAGATTAAATATTGAATAATCTTTAGATTAGCCTAGAAAAATCTATTAAAAACAATGGTATATACAAATATATTCTTTATTAGAAAGATAACCCTTTAGAATTTAATGGTATAGTGATATGGAAAGATTAAAATATAACATATAGTTTTCAAAATGGTTTGAGTATACAAGAAAATTAGAAGACCAAAAAGAGTTGTTAAATATGCTTGTTAATAAATGGTATACTACTAGTAACAGGCAGTTGATCTAAAACTCCTCGTTTACAAGAACATTGTCTACCGTAGATTATATAATTGTTACCTCCTCATATTTTAAATAGATGTAGTCGATACTAAAGGAGATTCCAAGAATAAAGATATAAACATAATATTACATTATATAATTGTGTAAATCAACAACTTTATGTCGTTTCTAACAAAATTCTTGAAGCCAAAAATAAACAAGTTTTTAAGGATAAACCTATTCTTTCCTCCTATGATAAAAATAAAAACTAGAGACTCATCCAATACTAAAACTACACAAATTTTCTAATGAGAAATTCCTTGGTTTCAAGAAAAGATTGAAATCATGGATGATCTTTTAGAAAAAATTAATAAAAAACTAAAATCCAAATTTAAATTAACTAACATTAATACCTTATCCGAAATAATGATAATGATCTTTGTTCATTAAGATCTAATTCTTTTACCAAAGAGAATTATTAGTAGAAACCCTTTGTTCCGGATATGCAATACGTAGAAAATGAGTTGTTATCGCTTACTTCACCTTCACGAAAGAAGCTGAATAAAGGGAATATTGATGGACTCACGGATATCAAATTTATGCTAAGTTACATAAAATGGGAATAGTCATTACAACATATAAAATGAAAAATTTATCAACTAAACAGTCAGCTACTTTAATTACATCTGAATTTACCGGCACATTTACAGTTACGTTTGAAGGAAAAATCTCTTACGGAAATTTGACCTATCGCGATCTCTTATGTTTCAAAAATATTACTGGATTAGAAATTTGTACATGAATGAAACTTAAAAATCAATCAAAAAGGATAGTAAATTATCAAGAAAAGAGATAGGAAATATTTTTTCAAGAGATTGGATATACAAACTTATCTGACCCTTCAAATGAAATTTCTAAAAAGCATAAATATCGTCATAAACGTTATAAGGATAAACAAGACAAACCCTATTATTACAAAAGAAATCTAGAAAATATTGAAATTGCAAACTAGATAATAACAACACTGATACATGTTGGTGATTTGGAAAAACCAGACACCATGATAGGGATTATCGGGACCCTAATAAAAGAAGGATAAGATAAATAGGTTTATAACTAGAAGATGATAGTAAAAATAAATTATATTCAATTCTTCATGAGAATCATACTACTTCCAAATAAAACTTCTAGTGAAGATGCCAACTTAATATGATACATAGTTCTGAAAGTAATAGTTCGGCAGACTGTGAATGTGAGGGTGGAATTTGCGCCTGCCAAAACCATTCCATTAATATCATTAGAAGTAATAATAATGAGGTTTTCTTTGATATGGTTGAACATATCGAGGATCTAGACTATAAGAAAAAATATTTAATATCATTAAAGGATATAATTCTTAATCAATAAATCGATAATCATACTATTAAACATTTTAGTATGACAAGTGTATTAAATAAATCTAGAGAACAAAATTATGAAATAACACTTCAAGATCTTCAACTTGAATTACTACATGTAAAGAAAAAAATTAAAGAAATTAAATAAAACTTGACAATTATGAAGAAACAACAAACCAAAACCCAAGTTTACTACCAGAATTAGAACGTTAGAAATTGTAATGACTTGGTTCCATCATTATTAAAATGCCAACAAGGAAAAATTGAGGTCGGAAAAACATTTTCCTAGTAGAAGGATTTCCCAACCTTGTCCAATTTTGGGGAAAATTTGAGTCATTAAGGTGTAGGGAAATTTGGTAAATTCTGGTGGAGAAAATAATATTTTGAATTCATAATCAGATATAAAACTTGTTAATAAATTCGTACAACTTTACATAATACAATTTGAATTATTATATCTCCGGGAATCAATCTTAGAGTCAAAGGTGTTTTCTGAGCATGGTGGGTTAAGATTTTGTTGTAAAAAGACGGAATTGAAATTCTCTAAGAAGCTCACTAACTCGTATCCAGCGTTGTGACGGTATTTGTGACACTGCAGTGGTATTTATGCCGTTGCAGTGATGCTGCTGCAGAGGGATAAGTGTTGCAGTACCGGATGAGATAGGGTTTGAATTTAGATGATTTTAGAATTTTTTTAAGACGGAGCTACTAGTTCAAAAAGTGTCGCTGCAGAGGGATTGTGCCACTACTATAGAGGGATGGGTGCCGCTGTAGCGGGACAGACGCGGAATAAGTCATAAATAAAACCCCAAACGACTCCATTTTAAACTTTTCAATATTCCAACTCATATTTCACTAATCTCTAAGCTAATGGTAAGCTTTTCATTCTCCAAATTCACTTTTACATCCATAGAACGTAATAGAATGGGTAAATTTATATGGGGAAGGGTTTCTTCATAGATTCTATGGTACAACTAACTCTAATTTGACTAAGTTGGGATCATGAGTTTGTTCTAGGGTTCATACAATTGTTTGTACTCTAGGTAATTAGCAATTATTTGTCGATTCCCATATTATTGTGATTATTTGTAGACCAAGAACAAGTGTAACGAATCTAGAAAGGTAAGGATTAATTTTCTTATGGTTTCAAGCCTGTTTTGAGGCAGGTGATGGTTGTGATTCCATGGTTGTGTGGTATATGCATGTTCTTGCTTCATTTTGATACTTGTATGTATATGAATGTTGCATTATTTATCACAATTGTTGTAAGTGTGATATACGACTAAGGTAGCTACGAAATGATGATGTAAATGTATGATTTTGATGATATACTTGTTATTGCGTTTGTAATGTGTGATTGGGGATCAGATTGTCACGTTTCGGCAAGCTAACTTTTGATCAGATTTCCACTTTTTGACATAACTTTTTGTTGGATTGTCACGTTCCGACATAACTTTGGATCGGATTGCCATATTCTGGCATACTTGGGATCATATTTCCATGTTCCGGCAAGCTAACTTGTTTAGTTTGGGTTCCGTGAGAGGACCAATGACGTGTTAAGCATGTGAAATATGTTATGCTTTATTAGGTTGACGGTATTGTTTATGTTTATATTAATGCACATGATTATTATATTGTTCAAATTGTTATATATTGCACTACTAGGATAGTCTTTTCATCCTACTAGCACATGGTGGTTTTGTACTAATTCTGCTCTTATTTTTGTTGAGTAAAGGGCTTATTCAAGCGGCTATTGACAGACTTCGCTTAGAAGATTACAAATTTTTGCATCAACTTCAAGGGTGAGCTGCTTCTTGCAGGCTTCAATGGAGTTCTCTCTCGTCCATATTAACCAATTTTGGACTTGGACCTTTATGTTTATTAATTGAATAGCTCCTAAGTAATTCGTTATTTACACTTAGTCATTCATTGGTATTTTTAATATATCGAGTTTTAGGTTCTAGGTTTATCTACCACAAATGTTGGTGGTTAAATCATTGTTTAGTAATGGAACTTCTCTCTAAGTCATTTAACTTGCTTTCATAACTTAAATGCCTTAGTTTTTAGAATAATTGTTTTATGTTTGATGGTAGTAGTGGTTCTCCCATCGTCTTGTAAGTGTGGGTGTCAATAACGACAGGTTTGGGTAATGACAAATTTGTTATTGGATCCCAGGTTTGTTTATCTCGATGTACCAAATGAAGGCTAATAGAGTCTAGTGGAACGGTACAGGGACGCGTTTCCTTTTCTTCGATTGGCTATATGTCTTTAGGGAATCTACATTTTTCTTTAGTCTGCTTTGTGCTTTGACTTTATTCCAATTGGTATCTTTCTATTCAAATTGATACTAACTGATTCTGTTCTTTTGTTTGTAGATGTTTAATACTTGGTAAAATAACTTTAGGCTCGTAGCTCCCGTCAATGCTCCATATAAGGAACCTACAGTGAGAAGTCACGGTCGAGGCAGAGGTAGAATAAGGGATAGGGATAAAGGTCGTGAAAGAGTGGAGCGGGATGTGGAGGAGGTTCCCATTAACAACGTTTCGGCTAATAAGAATCCTCTAACAAATGATGAAGGGATAGAAGAGGAAGTAGAGATGAGTATTTGGAAGAGATTGAAAAAGAGAAAGGAGCACAAGCTAAAGCGATAGGGATCCATCCCATCGATTCGATGTTATCTTGACAGATCATGTCATTCTTGAAAGGGTTGTCTGGTCTGGGGATGATTACACCTATCCAAACTCATACTATTCCTACGATATCTAAGATTGTGCCCATGTGGAGTGAAGTGGGAGGTAATGATGCCTTTTGTCGTTTTTTTTTGGGTTTGGTAATGTCTGATAATGAGCATGATATGTTGACCATGTTTCTTAAGATCAAACCTCCAGTATTTATTGGTTCTAAAACATACTATTCTTATTAGTTCATCTTGAATTGTTATGAGAGGTTGCATAAATTGAGTATTGTTCACCAACATGGGGTTAAGCGTTTCGTTTCAACTTAATTATGAGGCCATGAAATGGTAGAGAGGTTACATGGAAGGTAGACTCCTATATTACTCCGCTTTCTTGGACCAAATTTCATGCCTTGTTTATAAAGAAGTATGTGCTTAGGACCTTGATAGATCGCAAGAAGGATGAGTATATTGTATTGGATCAAGGTGGTATGTGTGTGGCTGCTGATGAGGCCAAGTTTTATGCTTTGTCCAAATATGCGACATAATTGGTGACTACGAAAGAAGTCAGCATCTGGTTATTTGTTAAAGGTTCAAATTTTGAGCCGCAAGTGTATATTTTCCATATGACTTCTACAAGGAAGAGCTTAAATGAGGTAAGAAATTATGTGGAGAAAGTGTAGGGGGTGAAGCGAAATGGTCAAGACAAGGCGTTAAATTCTAGAAATTTTCAAGGGTCCTATGCTAGAGGATCCGGTTGACCTATGCTCACGATCAAGCCAATTTGATCTGCCATCAACACCTACACAGGTAAGTATTCAGGAACTCCATATAATAAATTTAAGGATAGTTAGAGTATTTTTCATGAGACGGGCAACAGACCATTTGTCAATCACACTTGTTTTTATCTTGGGGAACTTTGACACATGAGGAGAGATTGCCCACAACCACGCATGTTTGAGTCTGGACAACATCCTTCTCAAGCAATGGAACCCGCTGTCATGACCCCTATTCTTGAATACGAATCGCAACTGGAATCGTTGACCTCTTAGAGATTGCAGACAAGCCTCTTCTTGCATTTACCACATTCATATAGTTAAATTTAGCGGAAAATTTAAAAATTTTAAAACGTATAAGTATACATAGACTTCATATAGTCATTTCATGAATTCATCATATACTAAGTTCATTATAAAGGAAAAACCATCTAACAATTGCGGAATCAATTCAAATCAAAAAATAACATATCATAGTAGTTTGCCAATACGACCTTATAATAAAGCGTCCAATAAATATATGAAAGAAAATTTTGGGACAACATCCACTAGCTATGTCTAGATTTAAGGCTAGACTAAAACTGTAGCATCCTCGAAATTAAGAAGACCGACCAAATAGTCTGTAGAAATACTGATGTCCAAACCGTTGCAAAAGTCGTCAATCTGTCCTTTAACATGCATCTATAAAATAGTAAATAGTAGGGGTTAGTACACCACTTGTAATAAGTATGGGTGTATTCACACATACACATAAGGCTATGCATGATGAAGGAAAGCTCTTCCTAAATGACATGCTATTTCTTGAAAGTCTAGTCACTAGACTTTCTTAATTCGTTGGTTGTGAATTGTGGTATGAATATGATGTATTTTAGTGCATTCAAACAACACAACTCATTTTCTATATGATTGCAATATATTAGTATCATCAACATTATTTTTGAACAACTCGGGCGAAGATTTGAGATTTGAATCCTCGTAGACCGAGAGCTCCGCTTTGTAAACTTAGATTATTTTCAGTCTTTTTCTTCTTGTTGTTGTATAGTTGAATAATTCCTATGGTCCTATGTTTTACTTACAAGTGCAATGATTCATTGTAGTCCCATACCTACAGTGAATCAAGTATGTAATTCAAGAGATTAAGGAAATGACTTAACTACAATTTGGGGCATGAATATATTTATAAGTCAATACTTATTGACTGTACTCATTCTTTAGTTGATTGCGTAATGTGCATAGTTCTTGGGGCATATCATTAAAGCTTATTATCTTGCTTACATTGGGCATGAATTCTTTATAAGCCAATCATTATTGGCTAAATTCATTAGGTAATCATTTTGGATAAGCATAACTTGAATTCATTATTTTCTTTGATATTTTCCTAATAAAGGAAGCCATTATAAGTGAAGTTTATTTGTCTTTGTTAACTTTCATGACATGAATATTCATTATTATCTATGCCATTACTTATTGTAAACTTCATTGGACAGAGTTTGACTATTCTTATAGCAAGTCATTCATTATACTATATAATCATTACATTTCATATGTCATTCTCTATTGATTATTCCATTGATTTCATTACTTTCATGTTAGGGAAGTTAAGGGTTATTTATTTAACGTTTTCATGTTTTTTATATTATACATTTCATATCTACAAGACCTTTGAATTTTAGATGTAGCATTAAGACATCTGAAGTGAGGGCCCAACATATGGGACCTCAGCCCGAAGGCCTTCTTTAGCAAACATAAATTCTCCTTTATTCATTCATTCGTCTTCACATTATTATTTCATTCATTCGTAGGCTGATGTAAACACAAGCTATACCTAGGATGAAGTTTAAGACTCCCATAGGGATCATGAAGTGCAATGACCATTAATGACCTAATGTCATTACTTGATTCTGATTTCACCTCGTAATTGTCTTTCACAAACACCTTGGGTATCGTTCATTTCATTATCTCTCATACTTTGAGGAACTCTAACCTTAATCGACATAGATCATATGAGCATCATCTTCCCCACACCGAAAAGAGGTGGAGTCACTGCCTAGGTAAAACCAGAACATGCTAGCGTATATAGGGAGTTGAAAACTGCTAGAACCCTATGTTGGTAGCATAGTTTCAAAGACTAGGAGATATAAGGAGAGCCATACCCGCCTAAATGGATAGTCTCATCTCATGAGATTTACATGAACTTCTGCCTTCCGAAAAGAAGGAATCGCGACTCATAGCTACACTATTTGTGCTCATTATAAATTTTCATTACATTCATGTCACACATCATAACTAGACTATTGGTGCTCAGTATAAAGTTCCATTACATTCATCTCACGTCTATCATGCTTGCCCTATTTTGTTTATGGGATTTCAGACTTGGGTGGATTTGGTGATTTTTGATATGGCTGATTTTGATATTATCATAGGCATGACTTGTTTGTCCCCCTACGATATTTTGCTTGATTGTAATACGAAGTGTGTGACTATAGAAATTCTATGAAGGGAAAGATTAGAGTAGGAAGGGATGTACAAGCCTAAGCAACCTAAGATTCTATGTTTTATCCGGGTATCAACTAGTAGAGCAGGGTTGTTTAACTTATTTTGCTTATGTTACGGATGTTAAGATTAAGGCTCCGTCCATTAGGTCTATTTATGTTATGTCTGAATTTAGTGAAAGTATTCTTAGGGAATTTTCTGGCATGTCTCCGAATAGAGACATCGATTTTTGTATTTACGTTGATCATTGTTCTCATCACATCTCAATTCTTCCATATGACATGGCTCTGTCAAAATAGAGAAAGCTTAAGTATCAAATCCAAAAGCTCCTTTAGAAGGTATTTATTCGTCCTAGTGCTTCTCCATGTGGTGCTCTAGTTTTATTTGTCAAGAAAAAAGATGGTAGTTTGAGGATCTGTATAGATTATTGGCAATTGAACAGGGTCACCATTTAGAATAGGTACCCCTTGCCTAGAATAGATGATTAATTTGACCAATTGCAAGGTGAAATGATTTTCTTTAAGACTTTCTTAAGATACGGATGTTATGAATTAAAAATTAGGTCAGAAGATGTACCCAAGACGACGTTTAGGACTAGTTATGGGAATTATGCATTTTAGTGATGTCCTTTGGGTTACTAATGTGTCTGCAGCCTTCATGAGCTTGATTAATGGTTTATTCAAGTCATTTCTCCATTTTTTTGTGATAGTCTTTATTTATGATTTTTTGTCGATAAGTGAAGAATAATATGCTAACCATCTTCGTACAGTTTTGGATGTTTTTGGAAATAAAAAGTTATATGGAAGATTTCTAAGTGTGATTTTTGGTGAAATCGGTTGCATTTTTGGGGCATGTAGTGCCAAAAAAGGAGTAAGGTATATCTCTAAAGTATTGACGCTTTTAACCGGGTTTGGTTACAAAAATTAGGCGTTTATGGGACTTTCTAGTTATTATCATCATTTTCTAAAGGTTTTTCCTCAATTGCTACCCACATAACAAATGTAACCAAAAAATGAGGTATTGTTTGAATAGACATAGAAATGTGAGGAGAGCTTCCAAAAGCTTAAGATTTTTTTTACCACCGCGCCCATCCTAGAATTACTATTTGAGGGTAAGTACTTCATTCTTTATTGTGATCTTTCACTTTCTTCTTAGGGTGTTGTATTGATGAAGGATCAAATGTCATAGCTTATGCCTCACATCAATTGAAGGTTTATGAGAGAAATTATCCCACTCACGATATGGAGTTCGCGGCAGTGATGTTTCATCTTTTAATATATGGTTACATTATCTTTATAATGTTATGTGAGAGGTATTTGCTGCTCATCGTAGTTTAAAACATGTGTTCACTCAAATGAATTTACTTTGAGACAGAGGAGATTGATAGAGTTACTCAAGGAATATGATGTAACCATTCAATACCATCTGGGCAAGGCTAATGTGGTACAGGAGCTTTGAGTATAAAAGCTGTATGTATGGGTAGTTTATCTTACTTGAGCATAGGCAAGCGACCTTTGGCCAGGGAAATTCAGGACTTAGAATCTTAGTTCATGAAATTAGGTATCTTTGAAAAAGGTGGGCTGTTAGATAGTAGTGAAGCTAAGTCCATGTTCATAGAGGATATAAGGGCCAAACAATTCGAGGATAGAGATTTAGAGGAGCTTAGAAAGAAGATAGCAATTGGTAGGTCCCAAGAGTACTCTCTTGCGAATGGGGTACTCAAACATAAGGGTAGAATTTGTGTTCCTAAATTTGAGGACTTGAATAAAAAAGTATTGACATAGTCTCATAGTTTATATATATTCCATTCATCTGGGTGTGACCAAAATGTTGAGAGATCTAGAACGAGTTTATTGGTGGTCGGGTATGAGACAAGACATCCTGAAGTTCATGGCGAAATGCCAGAATTTGAAACAAGTTAAGTATTAAAACAAAAGACCTGTGATTTTAATTCAAAGAATGCCAATTCTAAAATGGAATTGGGAAAGAATATCAAGGATTTTGTGGTTGGTCTCCCCAATAACTTGGGGAAGTTTTATTGGGTTGTGGTTGATACATTGACTTAGTAAGCAAATTTCATCCCGGTAAGGGTAGATTACAATGAGGATGAACTATCTAAAATTATGTGAAGGATATAGTAAGATTGCATGGGGTGACAATTTCTATCATCTTTGAGTGTGTACCTTTTTCACCTCCCAGTTTGGAGGAAATTGCATGATTAATTGGGAAATCAACTCACCTTTAGTACAACCTTTCATCCTCAGACGGATGGACAATCGCAGAAGACTATTTAAGTGTTGGAAGAGATTTTTTTTAATTGGGTAGTCAACTCACCTTTAGTAAAACCTTTCATCCTCAAACGGATGGACAATTACTGAGGATTATTTAAGTGTTGGAATACATGTTGTTTTGAGTGAATTTGGATAAGTTATTACCATTATATGAGTCCTCTTACAATAATAGCTATCACCAAAACATTGATATCACACCATTTGAGGCGTTGTATTGGAGGGGATTTAGATAACCCATATGTTGGTTTGAGGTTGGAGATGTGAAACCTTAAGGAGTTGACTTTGTGATGGATGCTCAACATAAAGTCAAGAGAATTCGAGCTAAAATTATAGCCGCTCAAAGTAGACAAAAGGAGTATGCAGATCATAAAGTGATTGGCAAAATGTCCTCCTTAAGGTATGCCCATAAACAGGATTATTAAATCTTGTAAGTAGGGTAAGCTGAGTCCGCGATATATTTGTCTATGTGATGTTCTTGAATGCGTAGGATAGGCGGCGTATAGATTAGCACTACCCATAACTTTTCCAGTGTACATCCCATATTTATTGTGTCTATGTTGAAGAGGTATCACGATGATGCTGACTATATCATTAAGTGGGATTTAATTGTGCTACATAAAGAGCTACAATATGAGGAGGAACCGATTGCTATTATTTTTTGTGATTTTTTCAAGTTGAGGACCGAATAAATGAAGTCCATATAAGATCAACGAAAACATCACCCAGTAGATAAAGAAACTTGGGAGACAAAGAAGGACATATGAGACAAGTATCCACACTTAATTACAGATTCAAGTACTACCTTGCTCTTTCATTAGCTTACTTTTCATATGATTTATCACTCGCGGACGAGTGAGGGGTCAATTTGTATCTATTCTCGAGACAGGGTTTCGTCATTATAAAAATGCCAGCGAGGAAAAATTGGGGTTAGAAAAATGTTTTTGTAGTATTAGGATTTTCCAAACCTTGTCCTGATTTTGAGGAAATCAAAATCATCAATGTGTAGGGAAATATGGTAGCAATTGGGTGGAGTAAATATCATTTCTATTACATAATAAGGTAGATAACTTGTTTAGGAATTCATACAACTTTTAGAAATGGAATTTTGATAAATAGATCTTCGGGAATCTGTCTTAACGTCAAGGGTATTTTCTGAGCGTAGTGATTTAAGAGTGTGTTGTAAAAAGAGGAATTGAATTTCATTAAGTATCTCACTACCTTTGATCCTTCCGCTGCAGTGAAGCTGATATAAAGAGAATGGTACCGCTGTTGCGGACGAGACGGGGATCGAATTTTTATTTTTTTAGATTTTCCACGACAGAGCTTACTAGTTCAAAAAAAAGTGTCACTGCAACAGGATTAGTGCCGCTGCAGCTGTAGTACCCCAAAATTTCCATAAATTAGTCTGGAGTCTCACTTGATTAGCTAAGACTTAAAACAGTGCTTCTAAATCTACAAAAGTCAATGAATTCAAATTGGAAGTGTTAGAATCAAAACATCAAGAAACAACCATGACGTTCGGAGATTTGTGAAAAATGATCTATTGTTCCTTCATGTAATTCAAGGAGTTTTAAGAGTCAGAATTAAGTCAACATTTAGTTGAAAGGTTTGAAATACGCATTAGAGTGCTTTTAGGGTCGAAACTTCCGGGTACAACTCCCCAAGGACCACCCTAATGGCCCTTGACGAGGGACCCTACATTTTTACCCCAAAACTATCAAATGGACGTGAGCATTGACGAACAAAACGAGGAGCCATCGATGGGTCAACGGACTGTCGATGGATCTCCATGGTTCATACTTAGAAAAATTACAAAATATCTCCATTAACCAGTCTCTTATTCAAACCACGGATGACCAGGACGGCCCATTGTTCGGACTATGCCCCGTCGACGTGGAGTCGTCTGTTGGTCTTGGACTTCACTGACCAATTTAAGTTAATCATAGGGTAATTAGTTTATTAATTTATTAGGGGTGAAGGGGTGGTTAATTAAATAAGTTGGGGACTACAAAAGAGTTAGACTTCATTAAACTAACGTTACACTTCATTATTTTCTAAACCCAATTCATTCTCACTTCTCGCTACTTTCTCTCACTACCCAAAGCTCCCTATTGAAGACAAATGTTCAAGTTTAATTAGGACTTCAAGATTCATGTTTTCTTCCATAATTATTCAAGGATTTTTATCGTAGCTATTTACTCTTGGGATTCTTTTATCCAAGAGGCTCTTCAAAATTTGTTCCTAAAGATGTCTAAAGTCATGATTTTCATCCAGTTTCGTGGGTTACCTTTCAAATTGATTTAATGTTGTCTTGTATGGATTAATATTGATATATTATGATTTTTTATAGGTTTATTTTCATAATTCCTTAGTATTTGACCTAATTTCCCTAAAAGGTTTATGATTGTCCTTTTTCCCTAACCTTAGGTTATGAATTAGGTTTATTGGTTATTAGGGAGGATGAAATTGATTTAGTTATTGTATTGTAACATTTCAAAAGTCAAAGACGTGTTCAAGAGCCTAACGTAAATGTAAAATCGTTTGGACACTATTTTAAGGTTTATTTGTATGAATATAAGTCATTTAGGAAGTTTAGAAACCAAAACGTCCAGGAAAGTCCATGACGTCTGGAAACTAGTTCAATGAGGTACTAGCGTGCCTTAGTCTATTTAACTAGCTTTTAGGAGTCAGAAACTGATGAATTATGGTGTAAGGTTATATAACATGTATTAGAGTTTATTCATACTCGAAACATTCGGGAATGACTCCACCAGGACAAACCAAATGCCCTTGACGAAGACCCTTGCGACTTCGCAAGCAGCTCCCCAAGGCAGTGTTCACAAACGATTGCCATAGACAGTTCGTGCTCCAACCGACGGTAAGTTGATTGAATCTATCGACGGACACTTTGAATATTTGGACAAGGTTGAGATTTGGCAAGTCTCTAAACTAAACAACAGACCAACAGGGCGGTTGGTGCCTTTGTTTATCGATTGACACACGAGGCATCGACGTGGTGCCATCTTTGAGGGCCTGTTTTGGTGACTCAATTTTAAGTGAATGGAGTTAATTAACTTAGGGGTTAGGTAATTAGTTAGGGGTTAATATAGATCTAATTAAGTTAATTCACAACCTATATAAAGACCCTAACCTAATTAGACTACCCTAAGCTCTTATAATTCCAAAAACCTAAACTCTCTTCCTTCTCTCTTCTTTCTCTCTCCCATGTTTAAGATAGAAGGTTAAATTCAAAGGGGTTATAGGGATGGAATCACAAATATTTCTCAATAAATCTTCATCAAACATTAAGTTATATTATTTTTTTATAACTTTGCTACTTCTTTCCCCAAATGGTTCCATCAAATTGATTTCAAAACTAAGAAATTCAAGAAGGACTTTTCCAATCTCGAAATTGATCCATCAATTAGATTTGTTTGTGTTTTATTTTGGATATTATGAACATATTAACATGTATTATTACTCAATTATTCTATTTCTTGATAAATTGGTCTAGTTTTTAGAAGATAACCTATTCCCCTTAACCCTAGACTATGATCTTTATTTGAATAGTGTACTGTTGGTTCAATTAAATTGGTTATTAGTTGAATTACTATTAGATGATGTTATTGTATCAATTATTAATAGATTAGGATGAAAATATTCCTATCATGCTAGTTCTTGAGTGATTGATCTAGATTATGACTTTGACCTAAGTCTCTTATATTAAGATATGAACTAGTGGTGGATTGTGATGATATTACATTGAAGTATATCCTCTATTAGGATTGATAGGGTTGGTATGATGTTGGATTGAATTGTCTTGACTATGATTTCTGAGGTTTTGGCTAATACTTAAATTATATAAGGATGGTTAACTTACCAATGTGCCTTATCATGAGGTGATTGTGTAAATAAGCTAACCTTACTTATATGAATTGTACGGAAAGGATAATACTCATGCAATTTCTAATTGAGCTATGATGATGATGATTATATAAGGGTTAAAACCTATGACCTACATTAAGAAATTATGATTAATAAAGACAATACAGATATTTCAAACTGGACTTAGCTTAGCACCGAGTGAACTTTACAAAGGGAGGTGTTAACTTTCCATAGAGAAGGATTAACCTAATAGTTCCACATGAGGTGTTGACTCCCCTATGAAGGATACTCATCTTATGGATTCCCATGAGATGAGTCTCTAATTTCCAAGTGGCATGTAGAGAGTTCATACATATCTCTTAGTTCTTAAACTATGTTACCCCATAGAAAGACTAGCTAGTGGATCCACCTAGAAAGCTACGTTTATATTTGGTTTTAGTTTTGCCGATAGACCACCTTCCATCGTTGTAAGGTTTTACAGTATCAGGTTCCACATTTAGCTTTTGTGGTCTATGTCGATTAAGGAAAGTGTAACCTAAACGAAAATGAAGTAATGAACTACAAACCAACTAGGGTGACCAAAGAGGTTTGACTTAGGGTAGGTAGGGGTATGAGACTCTACCTATCCCTTGCACTAGTTTGACTTGAAGGAAACTTTACAAGGTTGTTCTAATATATATATGTATATGGCTATAATTGTATATGATATGTATATGATGATCTTGCACATTTATAATACTATATGATGATTAGATATACTTATGAATATGTGTTGGTCTTCATTATTAAAGTATTATTATATGTACTATTAATGTTATGCTATCAGAAGTTTGATGTTAGTCATGATTATTGTTAGGTTACTTCATTAAGTAAGGTTATGGCGCTATGCCTGGTCATTGCACTTGTTGACTCAAGAGGAGTTCATGGGTAATTTTCTTGCTTTGGCTATGTTTTAATGAACTCTTATTAATGCTTGTTGATATTATAACTTGATGATAGAGTTGCCAGACTATGTGTTCAGTTATGTCCTACGCATGTTGATTTGGCTAGACTTAGTATTGTTAGTCTTGTGATGTACATGCTTTAACTTAATAAATATATGTTATTGATTGGTATGGTCCTATTGAATATGTATAAGGCTTTGTAAAGGCAAAATGAAATGTTTTAATGAAAGGTCCCTTTTTAGCATGATTTCATGATATGTGTGCATATGGTCTCATACTTAGTACAAGTGGTGTACTAACCCCATTTTCTCCCTTTTTCGCAAAAATTTTACGTTCCGGTCGACGAAGGGCTTTGAGATGACTTTGAAAGGAAGACATGGGTAGGTCCTCACTTTCCGAGGGCAATGCCACTATCAAGCTTATGAAATTGTTATAGCTTTAAGACTGTTATGTACTTTTCATTTCATTTGAGTACTAATGATTGTATATCCTACATATGAATCTTATTATATTGATGTATGAGCTAGACCCAAATTGTTATCATCTTGTTAGATGGTTATGAGATGACACATCCATTTGAGACTATGTTATATCAATATATCTATGTAATAAAAGTAGAAGACTAAGTAACTTCCTATATGAAGGGTGTATGTATACTCGATATAAATATTATGTGTATGTAGAGGTCTATGTAAATCTCAATGTACAAGTAATGAAAAAGTTTTAGATTTTTTGCATTTTTAACCTATGAATGTAGTGATGTAAGCTTAGTGTTTACTCGTAGTCCTCAAAGAGGAGGACGACACCGGTTACGTCTAGGGGTTGCTCCCCGGATGTAGCAAACTTTGTATCAGAGCATGAGGTTAAATATATGTGAGTCAATGTCTCACTCAACCATGTATATGTAGATTCTTACTCATAATTTTGAAGCACGCCACATTTATGAATACGAACCTTTGTGATGCTTAGGAAACTCTCACTTTTTGGATGTCCAATATCGTGCCTCTAGAGTTTTAACTCTATGTGCTTTTAGCATCTAATCCTTTTAATGTAATTATAGGCAATGAATACTCAAAGGAACGCGACACGAATAGTTCAAGAATAGATCCCCAATGCGGGAGATCCTCCTATAGGCAATCAAGTCCCTTCTCTTGAAGAAGATGCTAGTGATGACAAAGCCCCGATCGATCCTCCTCCTTTAACAGATGGTGACATAAGTGTTGCCCTTCTCCATATGGCCCAAGCCATTAATTCTAAAGCACAAGTTGTCACTACCCAAGCTCAAACCATGATGACCAAAGCTAATCGAGAGTTTTACCCCGAGCAAACCAACATGTTGGTACCATGGCCTCCCGTTTTAGAGATATTACTAGGATGAATCTCTCTACTTTCAATGGGTCCAAGGTTGAGGACAACCCCCAAGAATTCATTGATTAAACCTACAAGATCTTTTATGCTATGGGGTTTACTACTAGTGAGAAGCTCGACTTGAACACTTACAAACTCAAAGACGTGGCCCAATCTTGGTAAGCCCAATAGAGAGAAAATAAGCCTTTAAGGGGTGAATCGGTGACTTGGGAGGTTTTCAAGAAGGATTTTCTTGATAGATTATTTCTTAGGAAGAAGCTGGCTGATAAAGTGGTGGAGTTCATCAACCTTCGTTGAGCAAGTATGAGTGTACCTTAATACTCCTTGAAATTCTTTAAATTGTCAAAGTATGCTCATTATTTGGTTTACAAACCTATAGATGAAATGAACCGCATTGTGACGGTAGTGACAGATGACTTGCATGAGGAATGTCACTCGGCTATGCTACATGACAATATGAAAATTTCTTGTCTCATGGTTCATTCTTAACAAGTTAAACAGACAAGGTCTAAGTGGAAGAGTAGAGATGCGAAGAGGGCAAAGTCTTTTGATGGTTGTTCGTCAATGGGTAGGCTTGATAGCCAAGATAATCCTAGGTTCAAAGAGAGGTTTTGTAACATTCTGGAAAATCAATTGTCTAATGAAAAGCCAGTATGCCCTTAGGATAACCTATTAGAGGTATATAGGCACCCCAAAGCCCAATATTGAAAAATAATGGGCATAGTATAGAAAAATTTTCTAAGGGATATTAGCCAATTTTTTACATACGAATAAGAAATATACTTTTAGGGTTTTCATACCCCAATCCAAGATTGATGTTCAATAAATGTACCTGCAATGAAGACCCTAAGCTAAAAGAAAATCCATTATGAATAGTTTCACACAAAGTACTAGGCATCCAAGTGTCAAGCCTAGTACCATTCTACATGACCATTTAAAATGATCATGTAAATTAAATAGTGCCCAATAACTTAGTTAGGGTCCTTGGGACAATAAGTAAACATTCCCAAAGGAACCATAAATTAATAGTTAGTTAGGAAAGTACAACAAATCCATGTGCAAGCACATGCGCAAGTCATGTGATGAAGTACCAAAGGAGAGGTTAGGGTAATTAAGGGGACAAAAACACCCATAAGGGACCACTCAACATGGGGCCTAACTTCCTAACCAATTTAAGACTCTAACCTACTGCCCCAAATAGCTAACTAACCTAGGACTAACCGAATTGGACCCATTAGTGCACCTGACAACCTAGGATCAAAACCGGGTTGACACTAACCTAGTACTAGTCAAAGAGACAACCTAGTACCTAACCTAGTATGGTCCAAAAGGTTAGTTATGGTCCTAACAACATAGGGGTACTTTATTGATTCCCCTAGGTTACCCAATTAACTAATTTAGAAAATTAATTTATTTATTTAAAAGGGATAAAACCGAAAATAAAAAGGAAACTTTCAGATTTTGGTTAAGACTAGCAAGGGACAAGTTGTACCTAACCTAGGATGGTCCAAAGAGTTAGTTATGATTCTAACGACTTAAGGTTACTTTATTAATTAACCTAGGCTACGTAATTAATTAATTTAGAAACATAATTTATAAATTTAAAGGGGAAAAATCGAAATCACAAAACAATTTCCAGATTTTGGTTTAAAAAAATAAAAAGACAACCTAGTACCTAACCTAGGATGGTTCAAAGGATCAGTTATGGTTATAACGACTGAACGGTACTTTATTAATTACCATAGGTCGCATAGTTAATTAAATTAGACATTTAATTAATTAAATTAAAGGGGTCAAAACGAAATTCATACACTAACCTAGTACAACTCGAGAAACATTCTACTACTTAAACTAGGATAGTCCAAAAGAGTTAATTTTTGTTCCAATGACTTGAGGGTACTTTAGTACTTATCCTAGGTACCTATATTGACTAAATTAAGGATTGTACTGATTAATATAATCTCAAAATGTTTACCGAAACCATAGTCAACACCAATTTCCAAATTCGACTAAGCGTTATGTTCTCCTATGTTTAGTCAACTTTGGAGGTTCTTTTTAGTAATTAGTTAATAAATTAATTTAATTAAATTCTTAAACCCCAAGTTGAATAACTCATGGTCAGTTACTAAACCGAAAAACCACGTTCAAATTCAAACAAATACATGACTAAAATCATAAAACAAGCGTGACAAAAACAGTAAACAAATTGGAAGAAAAAAAAAACAGAAAATTTCTTAGATGATTTTCAAGGTTTCTTCGAGGTTTCTTCAAGGTTAATTCAAGGTGGTCTTCTTAGATTAAGTTATACTTAAGGTATGGGTTTACTCTCATGGAATTCTTTCTCAAAGAGGCTTTTCAAACGTTTCAAAATCATGAATTTTGAAACTAAGGTTGTTTCCCAATGATATTGTTGAACGTCCATATCCCTAGTTATCCTTGTTTTCGATCCTTTAAATATATAGATGTAATATTGAACATGTTGTTGGTATGTGGTGCTAACTGATTTTATAAGTTCTTGATTAATTAATGATTAAATAGGTCTATAGATTAGATTCAGATGATTGAGTGATTAGTTACACGGATTAAGGAATGACATAATGCTCAATTTTCTGTATGAGAAAGATGAAGTTGTTATGAGTTGTTTATGAAGTTCAGTCTAATGTTATAGGCTTTTCATTGATTGATAATTATAAGTTAATTTTAATGTAAAAATATTGGCTTAAAACAAATGAAGATTAAATGACCACCATATGTGAAAGTTTTGTTTATGCCAAACAAATTGGCTAGCAAAACTATGTCCAAAATATTATCTCCCAAAATGTGTGAAGTTATACTAATAAAGTGATACCAATCTCTACATCAATGAACTCATAATATAGGGTATGTAATCAATGGGACAAGTCCCAACATACCCTATCCACACGAACTTGTGAACGTAATAGCATTGAATAAGTAGTTATAACTTTCATAAAAAAATCAAAGCTAGTTCATGAATCTATATTGCCAAATAAACTTCATAACTTAGCCAAACCTATCATTGAATTGTTCTCGTAAGTTAATCAAGGATTAAAAGTTCAAGTGTAGTGAAAATTTGGCTTATGCAAAAAATTTGTCTACAAAATTATTTTCAAAATATGTAATAGAATTGGCTCATGATTCCATGAAATTATACTTGAATGAATTGCCTGCCTTATGCCAATAAAATGGCTAACAATACATCGTATAAGAGTGATGAATGATATTGTCTATCTATTTTTTAATAATTAAAAGATTAGATAATGGCTAAGGTATACCAAACTAAACATGAATGAGTGTAACTTTGGCTTGTGCAAATAAATTGGCTATGAAGTTAGTTTTCAAATTTTCTAGGCCAATTCTAATTTTGTACAAATCATATATAAGCAAAGTGTTGAAATGACAATATAATAACCTCTAAGGTAATTCAATGAATCCATATACAAAGTCATGTAATCATTGGGACAAGTCCCAACATGCCCTAACCAAATGAACTATGAACATATGTAATTCATTGACTGAAGTTCTCATCGTCCATAGAAGATAATACGAAGATATAAAACAAAATTAAGCAGGTAACATGATTAATAAATAACTAAATATATCTAAGTTAAGAAAGCGACCAGAATGAGGTAGTAAAATAAGTGAGACAATCCTCACTTACACCTAAGCTACTATGTTAAAAATAATCAGGAATGAAGGTGTTAGAATGAAAGTATTGAGACTGATATATACATAATACTAATGATGAGATTAGAAATCATCTATTGAGATATGATATCGTCATCCTAGAAGCCAACTTCCATGACATATGAGTTGAATAAAATTGAACTTTATACTGAGAACCGATAGACTAGCTCTGAGCGTTGATGCCTACATTCGAGAAGGGTGGAGGTTCACGTAACTCATATGAGATGAGATTGTCCGGTATGCCGGGTATGCATCTCATTATATCTCCTAGTATTCGAACCTATACTGTCAATATAGGGAGCTGGCGGGGTTCAATTTCCATGTACGCTAGCAGGTTTTGGGTCACTATGGCCGGTTATTCAACTTCTTTTCAGTGTGGGGTAGTCACTGGATTTCATGATGCTCACATGATCTATGTCGGTTAAGGTTTGAGTTCCTCAATGTATGAAAGATAATGAAATGAATGATACTGAAGGTGTTTGTGCAAGACAATTAGGAGGTGAAATCAGATTCAAGTAATGACATTAGATCATTCTTGGTCATTGCACTTCATGATCCCGATGGAGTCTTAAACTTTATCCTCGGAATAGCTGGTGTTTACATACGATTTTGAATGAATTACATGAATAATATGAGGTACGAATGAACGAATGAAGCAGGCTCTGTGTCTGCTAAAGAAGGCCCTTGGGTTAAGGTCCCATATGTTGGGCCCTCACTTGAGATGTCATATGCTACATCAACAATTTCAATGTCTCGTGTATATGAAATGTATATTGTATAAAACATGAATGTAATGATAGTGTAAATAATCACGCACTATATGGTAGGGCAATCATTCCTTAGTCCTTGGATTACTTACATCGACTCATTATAGGTAAGGGACTACAATGAATCATTGCACTTGCAAGTAAAACATAGTACCAAAGTAGTTATTGAACTACACAACAACAAGAAGAAAAAGACTGAAAAATAATCTAAGTGTACAAAGCGGAGCTCTCAACATAAGAGGATCAAAATCTCAACTGTTCGCCCGAGTTGTTCTAAAATTATGTTGATGATACTAATATTATTGTAATCCTATAGAAAATGAGTTGTGTGCTTTAAATGCATTAAATTACATCATATTCATACCACAATTCACAACCAATGAATTAGGAAAGTCTAGTGACTAGACTTTCCAGAAATAACATGTCGTTTAGGATGAGGTTTCATTGATAATGCATAGCTTTATATGTATGTGTGCTTACACCCATACTTGGTACAAGTAGTGTACTAGCACCCTACTAATTACTATTTTTATACGTGTAGGTTAGAGAACAGGTTGACGACAGTTGCAGCGGTTTGGACTTCAGCATTTCTCCAAACCATTTGGTAGGTACTCATGATTTCGAGGATTCTACAAATTTATTATAGGGTTAGTTTTATACATATATTCATCTTCAGTTTCAAATTGATTATTTATGTTAGATTGTTGTTAACTTATGTTGAGATTAGTATATGATGTATATAGTTAATAATTATATGAAGTCTATGTATACCTCATAAATATAAAAAAATTTAAATTTGCCGCAAATTTAACTAGATATTTGTGATGAATGCAAGATGAGTCTTGTCTGCTACCTCAGAGAGGTCAACGATGCCTGTTGCGATTCGGATTGCTAAATCCGGGTCGTGACATGTTTTCTAATAAAAATCCTTCCAAGTTCCCTAAGGCTATTGATGATAGGGTTTCTAACCCTAAGCCTAACAAGGGAAGGGATACTAGTTCGCCAAACAAGAAAACTACTTGTGCCAATTGTGGAAAAGGTCATCTCGGTGAATGCTCAGTTGGAATAGGAAATTGTTTTAGTTGTGGCAAGAGTGCACACAAGGTTAGGGATTGCCCTAATGTGATGGTTCAAGAAAAGAGTATTGGTCAAGCTCAAGAAAATGGTTCTAATAATGCTCCGAAGAAGAATCTCTTTTGTGCTCTGTACTCTAAGGGTGAGCACGAGACTTCCCCCGATGTGGTGACCGGTATGTTCAAAGTCTTTTCTATAGATGTATGAGCAAGAGAATTCCCCCGATGTGGTGACCGGCATGTTCAAAGTCTTTTTAATTGATGTATATGCTTTGCATTATCCGAGTTCTACACTATCATTTGTTACTCCTCTAGTAGCTAAAAAGTTTGACATTTTGACCGATATGTTGAATGAACCTTTTATAGTGTCTACCCTGATGGGTGAGTTGGTTATTGCAAAGAGGGTGTATAGAAATCGTCCTACAATGTTTCCCAATAGAGTTACTTACGTTGAACTAGTAGAACTTGATATGCTTGATTTTGATCTCATATTGGGTATGGATTGGTTGCATGCTTGCTTTGTCTCTATAGATTGTAGAACAAGGGTGGTGAAGTTAAATTTTCCAAATGAACATGTTTTAGAGTGGAAGGGGGGAAATTCTATTCCTCTAGGTCGTATATTTATTGTTTAAAAGCATGCAAAATGATCTCTAAAGGGTGCTTATACCATATAGTAAGAGCCCAAGATGTAGACTCCGAAGTTCCTCCCAATGAGTCGGTCCCGGTAGTGAGGGAATTTCAAGAGGTATTTCTGAATAATATTCCATGTATTCCTATGGAACGGGAAATTGATTTTGGTATCGACTTATTATCGGATACAATTCCCATTTCAAGTCCTCATTATCGGATGGCTCCGGCCAAAATGAAAGAGTTGAAGGCTCAACTCAAAGATTTACTAAAAAAAGGCTTCATTAGACCTACTATTTCTCCATGGGGTGCTCCGGTTTTGTGTGTGGAGAAGACGGATGGATCCCTTAAAATTTGTATCAATCATCTCCTAATAAATAAAGTCGCTATCAAGAACAAGTATCCTCTCATTCGGATTGACAACTTGTTTGATCAACTCCAAGGGAAAAGCTACTTTTCTAAGATTGACTTGAGATTGGGGTATCACCAACTTAGTGCGAGAGGTGAAGGTATACTAAAATTGGCATTTTGGACTAGATATGGTCACTATGAGTTCATAATAATGTCCTTTGGTCTCACTAATACCCCGACATCATTTATGGATCTTATAAATAAGGTGTTTCGGAGTTACCTAGAATCATTTTTCATTGTTTCCATTGAAGATATCTTGGAATATTCAACGAATGAGGATGAACACATGGACCATTTGAGGGTGGTGTTACAAGTGCTTAAGGAGAACCAATTTTTGCCAAGTATATCAAATGTGAGTTTTGGTTAAGGTCGGTGGAATTTCTTGGTCATATAATCTCTAGTGAGGGAGTTGAGATTGATCTAAGAAAAACAGGCGATAAAAAATTGGCCTAGACCATCGACTCCAACAGAGATTAGGAGTTTCTTAAGTCTAGCGGGTTATTATAATAGGTTTCTGGATGGTTTTGCGTCCAATGCATCTCTCTTGACTACATTGACCCAAAAGAGTAAGAAATTTGAGTTGTCAAAGGCATGTGAGAGAAGCTTCCAAATGTTGAAATATACGCTTACTTCCGCTCAGGTGTTGACTTTACCGGAGGGTATAAAGGTTTTGTTGAATATTGTGATGCATCCCGAGTGTCTTTAGGTTGTGTGCTTATGGAACATAGAAAGGTGGTAGCCTATGCTTCTAGATAACTTAAGGTGCATGAAAGGAACAATCCAAATCATGATCTTGAGATAGTAGCCGTGGTATTTTCCTTTAAAATATGGAGGCATTACTTGTATGGTGTCCATGTTGACGTGTATACCGACCACAAGAGTCTTCAATATGTGTTTACTCAAAAGGAGTTGTATCTCCGACTAAGAAGGTGGTTGAAATTTTTGAAAGATTACGACATGAGTATTATCTACTAACTCTTCAAGGACAACGTGGTTGAGAATGATTAAAATCGTATGACTAGGAATAGTGTATCCATGTAGAGGAAGCAATGAAATACCTAGTGAAAGATGTTCATAGGTTGGGTTGATTGGGTGTAAGGTTGGAAGATTCTCCATCATAACTCTGAGTCATCATTGGTGGTTAAGGTGAAGTCCGAACAACACCTTGATCAACCATTGATGGATTTGAAGGAATCGGTTCTTGCTAGGCTTATTGAGTCATTCTCCTTAGGGAAGGATGGTGTCTTGAGGTATCAAGGAAGGTTGTGTGTTCCCAGTTTAGATGGTTTGAGGAACCGGATCCTTGAGAAAGCTCATGGTCGCGTTAATCCATTCATCCGAGATTGAAAAAGATGTATCATGAGCTTAGGTTAGTGTTTTGATGGGAATGTTTGAAGAAGGACATAGCGAAATTTGTATTTAAGTGTCCAAATTTCCATCAAGTGAAAGCTGGACACCAAAAGTTGGGTTGTTTACTTCAAGAAATCAAAGTTCATACTTAGAAGGGGAAATACATCATTATGAATTTAGTGGTAGGTTTGCCTTGGACACAAAAGCAATATGACTCCATATGGGTGGTTGTGGATAGGTTGAGCAGATACGCTCATTTTATTTCCGTCAAGTCTACCTATTCGTCGGAGGATTATGAAAGGATATTCATAGATGAGATTGTGTGTCGCCATGGTATTCTGTTAGCCATCATATAGGATAGAGGAGTACAATTCACATCTAGGTTTTGGAGGTCATTCCAAGAAGGATTTGGTACCAAGGTGAAATTAAGCACCACTTTTTATCCCCAAATGGATGGTCAAGCAGAGTGTACTACTAAAACCCTTCAAGATATGCTTAGACCTTGTATCATTGATTTCAAGGAAAATTGGGATAAGCACTTGCCTTTGATTGAGTTTTCTTATATTAATAGTTTCCATTAATCCATATCCACGACTCCTTATGAATCCTTGTATGGTAGGAGTTGTAGGTCCCCTATTGTGTGGTTTGAAGTTAGTGAGTCTTCACTTCTTGTTCTTAATTTGGTTTATAAGACTTTGGAGAAGGTTCATATCATATGGAACCGGTTGCAAACAACCTATAGTATACAAAAGTCTTATGTAGATCATATGAGAAGGGATTCAGATTTTGAAGAGGGTGATAAGGTGTACTTGAAAATTTTGCATATGAAAGGGTGATTAGATTTTGAAAGAAAGGGAAGTTGAGTCCTCATTATGTGGGTCGCTAAAAAATCTTGCAAAAGATTGGTAAGGTTGCCTATGAGTTAAAGTTACCTAGTGAATTGGCTTCGGTTCATTTGGTTTTCCGTGTTTTCATGCTTAAAAAGTGTTTCGGTGATCCCAAGTTTATTATTCCTATTGAGGGTCTTGGTGTGAATGATAACGTCTCTTATTAGGAGATACCATTAGAAATCCTTGATCGTTAAGTGAAGAGGTTGAGGAACAAAGAGGTAACCTCCGTAAAAGTATTATGGAGAAACCACCTAGTTGAGGGAGCAACATGGGATGCCGAAGACAACATGAAGTCCTGTTGTCCTCATATCTTTAAGTAGTGAAGGTTAGTTGTTCTTACTATTAATGAATATAATAACTAAATTTGAAGTTCCTATCATTTTTGGTGACGTTTTGCAAAAATGTGCAATTTTGGTGTAATTACAGTGAAGTTACAGTGAATTGTGCATATTGACTTAAAAATTTACATTTTTTCTTGTTTTGATCTATGTTGTGCATTTTGATATGGTGAGTATGTATGAAATGATATTGATCATGTTTGTAAGTTGAGATTTTGCATAATTGACTCATATATGATATGTTGAGCTCTTGTTGTTGTGGGAATGAAATTCCTCATAATATGATTTGTGTCTTATATATGGTAATTGATGTTTTTGCATTGATATGTGTAAATGTCATGATTGATGTTGTAACTCATTTTTTCATGTATTGTTTATTGGTTGGGCTGCTAGTCTAGTGTCTATTCCTTCATTTCAAAAGATTTTAGTGTCATTCGAGGACTAAAGTTCCTACGGGGAAATAATGTAATACTTCGAATGTCAAAGATGTTCTAGAGCCTAATACAAGGTTCAAAAGGTTTATACAATATTTTAATCTCTATTTTAATGGATATAATTCATTTAGGAAGTTTAGAAACCAAAACGTCAATGAACGTCCATGACGTCCGAAAACTAGTTCAATGAGGTACTAGCGTGCCTTAGGCTATTTGACTAGATTTTAGGTGTCAGAAATTGATGAATTTTTGTGGAAGGGTGTCTAAATAGTATTAGAGTTTAATCATAGTAAAAACGTAAGGTAACGAATCCCCATGGACCAACCAAGGTCCTTTGTAGAGGACCCCTGCGACTTGGCAAGAAGCTGCCTAAGGCACTGTTCACAGATGGTTGCCACACATGGTTCGTGGTCCAATTGACAGGAATATTTGGCCAAGGTTGAGATTTTACAAGTTTTTGAACTAAAATACGGACCATCCTAACATTTGGTCCCTTGGTACGTTGATTGACACACGAGGCGTCAACGTTGTGTCGTCTGTGAGAGCCTATTTTGGCTGCTCGAATTTATGTGAATTAAGTTAATTCGTTTAGGATTTAGTTAATTAGTTATGGTTTAATAGAGGACTAAATAATTTTTATTAACAACTTATACAAAGACCCTAACCTACTTAGACTACCCTAAGCTCTAATAATTTCGAAAACCCAAACATCAATCCCTCTCTCTTCTTTATCTCTCCCAAGTTGAAGAATACCATAGAAGGTCAAATTCAAAGGGATTCTAGGTCTGCAATCACCAAGATTTCTTCGTCAATCTTCATTAAACATTAAGGTGTGAGATTACTTTCACCTTTGGGACTTCTTTGTCAAAAGTCTTCCATCAAATTGATTTCAAAATTATGAAATTCAAGTGGGTCTTTTCCAATCTCGTAATTGATCTCTAAATTAAATTTTTTAATGATTTCATTTGGATTTTATGAATAGATTAACATGTACTATAACTCAATTATGTTATTTCTTTATAGATTGGTCTAGTTTATAGAAGATGACCTATTCCACTTAACCCTATATTGTGATCTTGATATGAATTGTGTAATGTAGGATGATTTTATTGTACCAATTATCAATAGATTAGGATTACTAATCGTCCTTTCATGCTAGTTCTTCAGTAATTTATCTAGGTTATGACTTTGACAAAGTCTCTTATCTTAAGCTATGAACTAGTGGTGGATTGTGATGTAGTGATTCAATCGGCTTTATTGTCATGTTTGTTATTAATGTGTGATGATATTAAACCCTTATTGGAATGATTTAAGGTTTGACGTTAAGACTTTGATAATGTATTATGAAGGAGACTTGGTAAGTCTTGTGATCCCTATTCTTTACTTCAATTATGGTAAATTGTGATTAAGTAATGATATTGCATTGACGTATATCTTGTATTAGGATTGACAAGGTTGGTATGATGTTGGATTGAAAGGTCTCGACTATTGTTTGTGAGGTGTTTGCTAAGACGTAAATGATATAAGGATGGTGATAACTTACCAATGTGCCTTATCATGAGGTGACTATGTTAATATTCTATCCTCCGTCATATGAATTGTAATGAAAAGATAATACTCATGCAATTCTTTTTTAGATATTATGATGATGATTATACAAGGGATAGAACCTATGACCTACATTAATCAATGATGATTAATAAAAACATTAAAAATGTTTCAAAAAGAATATAACTTAGCACCGAGTAAACTTGACAACGGGAGGTGTTGACTTTCCATAGAGGAAGATTCACCCAATAGTTCCACATGAGGTGTTGGCTCCCCTATGAAGGATACTCATCGTATGTATTCCTATGAGACGAGGCCTCAATTTCCATGTGTCATGTAGAGAGTTCATACATATATCTTAGTTCTTGAACTATTTTGCCTTGATAGGAAGACTAGCTAAGGGATCCACCTAGAAAGCTAAGTTTATGTTTGGTTTTACTTTTGTTGGTAGACCATTTTCCATCAGTCTAAGGTTTTACAACACCGGATTCCACATTTAGCTCTTGTGGTCTTTATCGGTTAAGTCAAGTGGTCCCTAAACTAAAATGAAGTAATCAAGTACAAAATAACTAGGGTGACACAAGAGGTTTGACTTAGTCTAGGTAGGGGTATGAGACTCAATCTGTGCCTTGCACTAGTTTTACTTGAAGGAAACTTTAGAAGGTTGTTTATATAATACATTTATATGCTTATAGTGGTACATGATATGTATATGATGATCGTGCACATTGATGATACTATATGATGATTGGTTTCACTTATTAATATGTTTTGGTCTTTATTGTTAAAGTATGATGATATGTACTCTGATTGACATGCTATGTAAAGTTAGATGTTAGTCATAATTCTTGTTGGGTTAGTTGATTTTGAATAAGGTTATGGGGGTTTGCTTGGACATTGCACTTGTTTACTCAATAGGAGTTCATGGGTAATTTTCTTGCGTTTCTTATGTTGTAATGAAATCTTATTCATGCTTGTTGGTATTATAACTTTATGATAGATTTTCCTTGACTATGCATTCAATTATGAGATATGCATGGTGATTTGACTAGATTTAGTATTGTTGGTCTTGTGATGTACATGCTTTGACTTAATGAATATGTCTTATTGATTGGTATGGTCTTAATGAATGTGCACAAGGCTTTCTAAAGGTAAAATAAAATGTTTGAATGAAAGGTTCCTTTTTAGCATGATTCATGATATGTGTGCATATGGTCTCATACTTAGTACAAGTGGTGTACTACCCCATTTTCTCCCTTTTTCACAAACATGTTTGGTTTCGTTCGTTGAAGGGCTTTGATACAACTTTGAAGGAAGACTTTGAATTCTCAATCATCCAGGTTGGGCAGGTCCTCACTTTCTCAAGGCAATGACATTACCAAGCTTATGAAGTTGTTATAGTTGTAAGACTTATGTTCTTTCCTTTTCAGCTGAGTACTAAAGTTTTTATATCCTATATATGGTTTATGTATAGGCTAGAACCAAATAGTTATAATCTGTTAGATGGTTATGAGATGAGATATCCTTTTGAGACTATGTTATATCTTATATATCTATGTTCAATAAAATAAGAAGACTAAGTAATCTTCCTATACGAAAGGTCTATGTATCCTCGATGTGAGTATTATGTGTATATAGAGGTCTATGCAAACCTCAACATAGATGTAATGAAAAAGTTATAAAATTTTAGCATTTTAAACCTATGAATGTAATGATGTAATCTACGAGGCTAGTCGCCGACGCCGGTTACATCTAGGGGTGCCGTATGGATGTGACATGTATAATTTACAACTAAATAATGATGTTAAGTGAATTGATAGATAAATATTGTGGGATTAATGATCACGTCTTGAAGGTGATTCTTGGAAGGTATTGGTAAAATTATCAAAGGCTTTGAATACTTTATTGATGCAATGATGGTTTATTCTTGATAATGATGTTCAATTGAAGTATGATTATGTGAATAGATTAGAAAGATGGTCATATGATGAATATTATGGAATTTTAGGAGTATTTTATGAGTATTTTTAGTTGTGAGATAATTATATGGGCATGTTTAGTTGTGAGATCATTATATAGGCATGATCATGCAAGGATTAATGTAATTCTGTTGTGTGGCTTATTATGATATGACTTTGATGTGATGATCTAACGAATGATGGGTTGTAAAGAATGGAAATTCTCATTCAAAACCTAAAGAGCTATGATCATGATTATAAAAGGGGTTAGTCCATAAGGCGTAAATTGTAAACTAATTTTTAAGGATGGCTTACTGACATTTAAAAAATGGACTTCAGCTTTTCGCGAATGAACTAGATCTGAGAGGTGTCCCTTCCTAATAAGGGAAGGTAGGTTCACAATGGTTCTCGTTTGATTGAGACTATAATGCAAATGTGCATAAAGAGGGTTACATATCTCCTAGTTCCTTAATTATTTGCCCCCTTAGGAAAACTAGCTAGTGAATACACCTAGATTGTTATATTCATATTTGGTTCTACCTTGGAAAATAGAGCACCTGCTTTCGATGTATGGTTTCATGAAACCGTATTCCATGATTGGCTTACATGGTCTATTTTTGGTTGAGGCGATTGTTCCTAAATGTAAAATCAAAGAATGAAAGTAATGAACATTCATACTAACTAGAGTGACTTAAGGTGTTCAACATAGTATAGGTAAGGGTAACGGACTTTACCTATACATTGCACAAGTTGACCTTGAGGGGAGTCCTAGGAGGATGTTCTTATGCACTTATGTTCTGAATGAAATCATATGTTTAATTTACATGATGTTGATCTTTTATGATGTTGAATTTTTTTTATGAACGTGATATTGGTATAAGTTGTTATATATGATGATGAATATGTATGATTTGATGTTATCTCAAGTATAGCCATGTCCTATTATTTCATTACGAGTTCACTTAGTAAATGTGGGGCTGTAGGTCTTCGAATGAGCATTGCACTAGTTGGCTTGGATTGAGATTATATGTAAGGGTCTTGTATTCTTTGATGTTATGAACTATAATATATAGAATGTTGACATGGCTTTATGATGATGTTGGTATTGCGTTGGATATGAACATGTCTTAATGTTATTATTATTATGGACATGTATATGGTTTTCTATGTGAATTAGGGATTTAACAGTTTCTTAGCTTGGTTTGAAAAAAACGTATCTTTACTCATGATTTCAATGGTTTAAATTACATATGTTCCCATACTTAGTACATGTGGTTTGTACTAACCTGTATTCTTTATATTTTTACAATTATGTAAGTTCGTTCCATTGAAGGTTTCAAGTCCACTTTGAAGGAAGACTTGCATTTTTTTTCCAAGTTATTGGTAAGTCCTCAAGTACTAGGATGATTCAATTTTCTACTCTAGCAATGATATTGACTATGTCTAAGACAATTATCCTTTCCTAATCTTTGAGACGTTGTTGTAAGCAATATGTAGCATATTGTAGTAGTGTAAAGGGCTATGACCAAATCTTATACTTCCATAATAGATGGTTTATGTGTGAGACAATATTAGACTACTTAAATGAATTGGCTATGCTCCATAATTGAGAAGTCTATGTGCACTTGATAAATGAGAAGTCAAAGTAAACTTCATGTATATATATAATAAATGAGAAGTGTAATGATACTTTATATGTAAAAGTTTTTAATTTTCAACATTTTTTCTACCAATGATATGCCATGATATATTTTAAGTGTTTTTCTAAGGACTCTTTGAGGATGAAGACGTCGGTTATGTCTAGGGGTGCTCCTTGTTGTGACAACAGCAACATCGCTACGCGGGATAGGTGTTGTTGTAGTGGGACAGACGCGGAATAAGTCATCAATTAAAACCCAAAATGACATTATTTTGAACTTCTCGAGGTTTATATCTAAGAAACAACTCATAGGCTATTCCAACTTGTTTTTCACCATTCTTTTATATAAAGGTAATCCTGTCGCTCCCCCGGATTCACTTTTTGATCCGTAAAACGTAATAGAATGGGTCAATAGTTATGGAAAAGGTTTCTTGATAGATTCTATGGTTCAATTAACATTAATTTGACTAAGTTGGGGTCATGAGTTTGATATAGGTTTCATTGAATTGTTAGTATTCGGACTTATTAGTGATTGTTTGTTGATTTCCACATTATTGTTATTATTTGTAAACCACGAAAAAGCAGCACTAATGTGGAAAGGGACAAATAAATTTTCTTAAGGCTTAAACTTTTTCTAGAGGTAGGTTATGGTGTTGATTTTATGATTTTTTGGTATATGCATGTTTTTGCTTCATTATTATTCTCGTATGCCTATGAATGTTGCAATATTTATCAAACTTGTTATAATTGTGATAGATTAGTGAGGTAACTATGAAATCATGATGTAAATGTATGATCTTGATTATGTACTTGTGATTGTGTTTATGATATGTGATTGGGGATCAGATTGCAACATTTCAGCAAGCTAACTTTGGATCAGATTGTCATGTTACGGCATAGCTTTAGATCGGATCGCCACGTTTTGGCATATCTTTGGATTGAATTGCCACATTCCGGCATACTTCGAATTGGATTTCAACATCCATGCAATGTTACGGGTTGAGTTTGGGTTCTGTGAGATGACCAATGACGTGTTAAGTATGTGAAATGTGTTATCAACTTGTCATGTTGATAATATTTTTTATGTTTATATATATGCATGTGATTATTATGTTGTGCAACTTTTTATATATTCATTAGTGGGATAGCTGCGTGATCTTACCAGTTCACGGTAGTTATGTACTAATTCTGTACTTTCTCTTACTTTTATTGAGTATAGGGCATCTTCAAGTGTCTATTGACATACCTCGCTTAGGAGATTAGAGATTTTCGCATAAACTTAAAGGGTGAGCTGCTTCCTTCGTGCCTCCATGGAGTTGTCTCTCGTCCATGTCCACCAAGTTCGTACTTGGACCTTTGTGTTTAGTTAGTTGATTAGCTCATTTGTAATTTTTTGTGTGTACTTGGTTATTCATAACTAGTTCTTTACATTTATTTTAAGTTTCTAGGTTTACCTTCCGCAAATATTAGTTTTTAAATCTTTTTTTAGTTATGAAACGTTGATTTTAGTAATTTAATTTATTTTTCTAACTAAAATGTCATAGTTTTTAGAAGAATTGCTTGTAGTTGGATATTATTAGTGGTTCTCCCACCGACTTATAAGAGTGGGTGCCAATCACGAAGGGTTTGGGTCATGACAGAAATAACTCAAAACGGTAAAATCAGGAGTCAGTATATCAAATACCCATTACTTTAGTTATAAATAAAAATTACTCTATAAAAATTTTATTTTATTAGACAATATAGTATATTAAAATTGCATTATTGAAGGAATTATCAATGCTAAGTATCTTGAAACAATACTATATGATTATTCTCCGCAAAAAAGGACAAAGACTTTAAATAAATTATAAATTCCACAAGGGACAGATATGTAACTATGGAATTTTCTCATAAAGGATTTTTTAATATCTAAATACATAAATCACTACACCATTTTAGTTATAAGGTCACACTATATCTGGAAAACGCTTGTAAAGCATTGCCCAAAATTTTTATAACTATGCTTTTAAAGTGTATCCTTAGTTTTTACCTTTTGACTACGATAATATTAGCAACACTTATAAAGCGTACAGTGTAATGGTATAGTTTACAATTATAAGTAGTGCCAAATCATTACATAATTAGCAACACTTATTTACGCATATGATTACACTTTTGAAGTGTGCCATTTTTATAATTCTAAAAGCAATAATTGGCACGTATGTCCATATAATTATCTTTAAATTTTCACTAAAATATTGTATCACCTCCCATATGTTCAACTCTCCCTCCAATTTCTAATTGGCAAAAAAATTACTCTATAAAAAAAAATTTTCCCCAAACCAATTTTTTTGTTGCTCTTTGCCCAAGGCACTACTCATAAATTGAACCCTAAACCCTACTTTCTTTACTTATAAATTTTACCCAAAAATTCTCAAATAACCTTATCAATGGCATGTGGGGATTCCCTATAAATTCTTCACTGTTATCCTAGAGACGGCAAACTTTTTTGACGAACTTCGAATTGAGAGGAATCAGAGAATCAATGAGCAGTGGTGATGAAGATAGATTCAGGTACGAGTTGAATATGCTAGTCTTCTTCGTGTTCTTTGTTATCACTATGTTCAATATCAATGTGGAGCATATTTGTCCTATTCCTTTATGTTTTTACTTTTAGTAACCATCTATTACTGAAGAAAATATCAAGGAGCTCATTGGGACGGAATTAGTGAACTTAAATCCAAATCCAACTCAATGAGAGATTTTGTTTTATAATTTATGTTGTTTCATAAATTTTTAATTGTATTTTCCAAGCCTATAATGATCCTTGGGAAACGTAGCTCAAATGCAATGGAGCGAGCTCATTGTTCTGTTCATAGCATATGTTAGACATGTCCTACTAGTCTATCAAGGTGATTAGAATATTGCAACAGCCAGTTCCTTCTTTTTACCAAATTATTTCTGGATGATAAAACTAGGAAATCCTAAGTCATTACTGCTTGTTATCCAAAAACTTTTACCTATCTTTACTTTCAAGTGATTTGACAATAGTTGTATTAATTTTTTTGTCTGGGGAAAAACATATTTTTTAGAGTATTTTTTTTGCCAATTAGAAATTGTAGATTAGTATTCCTATGATTAATCACCTAGTATCTTAAGTTTTATTTTAATTCATTCTCAACTGAAAGGTAATATCCAGAAGTATGAATGTGCTATCTGTAACTTATTATATGGAGAATAACTTGTATCTTTCTATTAATCAAAACAAGATAATTATACAAACACATATGATTATGTGAAATAAAATTGACCAAAGTTAATCAACTAAGAATCTGTTCCTATATTTAATTAGCTATATATGGAAGATATAATATTTACACAAATTTTATTTTATAACACTCTTCCTCAAGCTAGAACATAGATGTTGATCATGCCCAACTTATCGCAAAGATAATTAACATGAGCTCCAATTAACACTTCTGTGAAAAATCTGCTAGTTGCTTTACATAACTTGTTTCAATCAAATTATCTTGGATTTTCAAACAAATAAAGTGACAATCCATCTCGATATGCTTTATTCTTTCGTGATACACGGGATTTGAGGCAATATGAACATCAGCTTGATTATCACACCAAAGTTTGGCTGGTGTAGATTATCTCATTCAAATATCTGCCAATATGTGATCTATCCACGTGATCTCATGTTTGGACTGTGCCATATATTTATATTCCAATTATGCAATGGATCATGATACAACACCTTGTTTCTTACTTCTCCATGACACCAAATTACCACCAACAAAGATACAATAAATAGTAGTAGATCGTTTATTCGTTTTATATCCAGCCCAATCAACATAAGCAAATAACTAAATTTGAGTATGTCAGTGGTTACCATATAAAATGCAAAGTCTAGGCAATCTTTTCTAGTGATATAAGATCTGTTCCAACGTTTCTCAACGTTTGACTATAGCTGCAGATGTGAATTGGCTAACAAAATCACTGGAAGCAATTTTGGACACGTTACAGTGAGATAATTTAGTTTCCCTACTAACCTCATAGGTCTCTCTAGATCATCAAAGGGGTTTCTATCATCTCGGGTCATACGCATATAAGGTCCGCTGGAGTAATACAAGATTCGGCAGTGGAATTTCTAATTTCCACAAGTACGCAAGAGATATACTTTTTCTAAGATATAAAGATTACCTTCATGGTTCTAGTTATTGCTATTCCCAAAAAATATTTTAGTTTTACCAAATCTTTTGTGTTGAATTTAGTATGCAAGAATGACTTGAATGAAGATATCCTCGAATAATCACTTCGTGTCATAACAATGTCATCAACATATACCACAAGAACAATAATGCCAAATGACTTGAATAAAGATATCCTCGAATAATCACTTCGTGTCATAACAATGTCATCAACATATACCACAAGAACAATAATGCCAAATGTTGATTGTCTATTAAAAATCAAGTGATCACATATGCTCTTTTTCAGCCCAAATTCTTGAACTACTTCACTAAATTTGCCAAACCAAGCACGAGGGATTTGTTTCAAACCATTAAACGATTTCTTTAGGTGAAAAACCTTCCCATAGCCCCCCTAATAAGCAAATCTAGGTGGTTACTACATATGCACTTCTTCTTGGACATCATCATGAAGAAATGCATTATTGGTATCTAGCTTGTGCAATGACAGATTCTTAAGTGTAGCTAAAGAAATAATTAAGCAAACAGAAATGAGTTTAGCCACCGGATAAAATGTATTTGAATACTCAATCGCATAAGTTTGAGAATATCCTTTACCCACTAGCCGAGCCTTAAGTCTAGCAACAGAGCCATCTGGATTAACATTGACCACAAAGATCCATTTGCATCCCACAACCTTCTTTACTTTCTGTAAATCCACACAGTCCAAGTCTGATTCTCATCTAGTAAATGCATCTTATGAAACATTGCATTATACCGTCAAATGTTACTCAAGGATTCCTTATCTATCATAGAAACAATGATAGAGTCTAGATAACCAATCAAAGATCTATACATAGAGCATAAACGACCATAAGAAATAAAATTCGCATTGGAGTACACAGATTTGCAACTACATGTACCTTTTCGAATAACAATAGGGAGATCAAGATCTTCTAGAATATCATATGAATGAGGATCTGATCACTAAGGTACTACTGCAGGACATGTATCAATGGCCTCTTGCGTCCTCGAGTAAAGTTGTACAACCGGGTGTCTTACTGCTGTAGATGGTGCAAGAGCTGAAGGTACAATACTCGATTGATACTTAATAGATGATTTAAGAGATGGAGGGACAATATTTATTCTTCCATAAGAACATGTATGATCTCATAGACTAACCACTCATTTTCCTTCCCCTGACTTTTAGAAATGAGAGGTGCATAAAAGTAAGGTGTAGTCTCAGAAAATACCACATTAGTTGATACCTAATATTTGTCAAGTTCAGCAGAGTAACATTGGTACCCCTTCTAAAGACGAGAATAACCCAAAAATGCACTTCAATGCCTTCAGATACATATAAGTGACATATGGTTAAACCTCTCTAACATAACAAGTACTTCCAAAACAGCTTAGGTTCTATTTGAAATTGCGATTTGCTTTGAAACAGAACACTATAAGTCACATTGCCATACGATTAATCATAAAACAAGTTGTAGTGAATGCATCTGCCAAAAACTATTTAGGAACCTTCATTTGGAACAAAAGTTCTTGAGTTGCCTCAAGTAGTGCATATTCTTTCTCTCATCAACTTCATTTTGAGAGGGTCCATCACCATATGAGGACTGGTTGAGAAGATCGTTTTGTCTCATGTATGATTGAAATGATTCTTATATATATTCTTTAGCATTTTTACTCCTTTGAATTCGTACCGAAGCATTGAATTATGTTTTGACGTCATATATAAGGCACACAGTTGAGTTAACATTTTTAAGCGACTGTTCATGAAATAAATCCATGTCATACGATAAAAATCATCCACAAAAGTAATAAAATACTTATGCCCCATTTTGTAAATAACAGGGCATGGTCCATAAACATCAGAATGAACCAACTCAAAAGTTGAACCAGACCGCTTATTAACCCCTGGACATAATGAGATGTGATGATGTCTTGCAAATTGACATGATATACATTGTAATGAAGAAATATTCTAGAATTGCGTACAAATCTTCTTTATAAAAGGTAGAGAATGTTGTACCAATCCACAATGTACTTCAAATGGATACACAACACTAGAGCATGCAACAAATTGAGGCCCCCATTCATCAAAAATTTAGAAATCGTCAAATACATATTTTTACCAATAACCGTATTTCTTAAGATCACAAAACAAACAATGATTCAGAAAGAACGAAATATAAATTATTGTCTCTGGTAACTTTGAAAATAGAAATCAAATTGATAGCCAACTTTTGTAGACTAATTATGGCTGACAAGGTTGTAACATCTCAAAAAATGAGCTATGTTAAACTAGAGCCTAACATGTGTTTCAATATGTTTTTAAGTCCTAAAATTGTTAATAATAGTGCTTATAGTCATTATATAGAGTTTATAAGTTTTTGGAGGTCAAACATCCAAGAACGTCGTAGACGTTCGGAAACTAGTCGAAGTTAAACTAGAGTGTCGTAGTGTTTTGTAGTGAAGTTATGGGGGATGGTTTTAGGGTTAAATTCAGAATATATGGTTCCTACGCATAGAATAACATGTAAAGGGTTGAAACTTCTGATAACGACGCCTTGGAGACCAGCCAAAGGGTCCCCAAAAATTGCCAAGCAACCTGTTGCGCCAGCGCAGATTGGGCAGTGGCTGAGCGTCGTGCAGCTTGAACTGAATGGAAAAATATGCTGCCCTCCCACGCAGGGATGTCATGAACCATTCTCTCTCGAAATTTTCCAAAAACAAGATTTGAAAATGCCTCCGCAACACGTAGTAAACTCCCAAATTTAGTTGCGTTGTTTTTAAGTCAAATTTAAATTGGTTAAAATTTCCAATAAGTGTAGGTGTCTTTTGGGTTATTTTGGTATGACTTGTTTACAGTTATTGAGTCTTTTTATAACCCTAAACTCATGAATAAAATCTAAAGCCTCAACTCAAAACGAAACCTCTCCATTCTTCTCTTTAAAACCTCCATTGATGAAGCTTTGAAGCTACAATGAAGAAGATAAATTTTTTAATTTTTTTATCCAAAAATTTCGTAAGTTAATCTTATATATTTGAGGTATAGTTCTTCATCTTTGAATCCTCTTTCTTTAAGGAATCAATTCTAATGATTTTTTCTAAGATGATCAAAACATGATTCCTTTTAATTCAACATCTTACCATGGGTTCTTGCATAAAATATTTTGAAACAATGTATTATGATTGAATTGATATTAATATGTTGATTTTAACCTAACAGTTCTCATGTCTCTTTGATATTGTAGTCTTGTGTAGTTCAATTTGGGCTATTGAATTATAAAAGAATATGTTAGAATTATATTTAGGATATCGTAGGATTGATGAATGATTATTGTATTAATATTGGATCATTTTATATTGCGATTATTGGATTGAATTGGTGATCAATGCTATGAATAAGAGCCTTTTGATATTTTTTTGGTTGAATTGCCAATGGTTGAAGTTATGAGATTAGACTAGTGGTATACTTACCTAACACTCTTTATATTATGTAGCATAGGTCTTATATTATAATGATGATGATTGGTATGGTCCACTTATGGTCACGTTGCTTCTGAGTTATACTTGTAAATTATGTGACCTCGTTGTCATTACTTCATGTATTATGATCTTATCATTTATAATTTGATTGAGTGAGTTATAGGAAGGTCTTGATGACTTATGTGCTATGTGAAGCCTAAGCATGAGTCTTCCTAGTTAATGATAGGTGTCACTAGTAGGATATAGTAAAGTCTTTATGTAAATGACTTAATATTGAAGTATGATGCTTCTTGATGGCTTATATAAGGATTGTGGTGGTTTATATTGATGATTCTATAGAAGTGAGTAGGATAACTAGAAAGTATACTAATTTGTCTCTATGTGCTTCATGAAAGATATGCTAGGAGTGATAACGGAAAGGATATGTGTCTTGTTTTGGTTGGCTTGAAGAGAGTGTATGGGCGGTCTCTTCATGTCTTACTTAGGTCACTCTTAGAGTACTCCATCTCTTTAGTGTGTGTGAAGGGATTGTATGGGGGGTCGCTTGATAACTCACTCAAGTGAGCCTTAGAATCACCTATGGTTGGAGGTCTCATGTGATGTTTTAAGAGATCTTGTATAATATATGTGTGTGGTGTTAAATGTGATTCTTATAATTATCATATGAAATTTTACTCAAATACCATGTTTTATATAAATGTCCTTTTATCATGATTTTATGAATTACACCATACTTAGTACATGCAATGTACTAATGCCTTTTATTTTATCTAACTCTAAAAGTGTAGGTGTCATTTAAGAAGAGTCTCAAAGTGAACCTTGGATTAGCATTTTCATTCAAGCAAGAGTTAGGACATCATGATGTTTAGACTTCCTTATTGAAAGTATTGAAATAGACTTAGCTATATTTTAATACGTTGAAGTATGGGTCGTGTCCCAATATTTTCGTATATCTAAGATGGCAACTTTGAGACTTAACCTTTCATTAAGTTTTCTATGAAAGAGATTTTTTAAAGTATTACTATATCATGTGAAAAGTTTTAATTCTGCACTACTTTTCATACATGTATTCAATGAATGATGTAAAAAGGGTTTTACAAGACCTACAATAGGTTAGGTACATTGTGTTCCAATTTGAGAATGCCCTAACTTTTAGGAGATACTCTCGGGTCGTTACAAAATAATAGTGGAGGTTTGTTTGACACTCCCATGTCCAATAATGTTACAAGTTGATCCATCAGCTACAATAACCGGAGAGGAAACTTTCGTCACGATCGGATTTCAGATCCCAGACGAGACCGGCGGTGTTGACCTCTCAGAGGTCGCAGACAATCCTACACACTTCATTGTTACTTTATATATGTTCATTTTGGCGGAAAATTTGAACATTTTGTTATTTAACATTAGTTAAGAAATTCTCTTTAAACTCATAAATGTTTACAATCAACCTTCTAACATTAATATCATCAAATAAAAGAAATAGTTCATAGCTGCATTAAATGTGTACTTTCCAAACGGCACCAATAAATAGTCGGAAATGAAGTGGGAAATGAAACACTAATGGAACATGATCCACTAGCTAAGTAATACATCTAAGATAAATAATAATAGTAGACTTCCTCGAAAGCATGATGGACTACTAAGTCCGGATGAAAGATCCATGTCCGGATAGCTACAACGTCGTACCGTAAGATCTAACGTCCACCTGTGCCTGCACCTAAAAGTAGATATTTCTATGGAATTAGTACACACTGGTACTAAGTATGTGCATATGCAAGTACACACCAAGGACATGCATGAGAAAGAATATCTCTTTCCTAATCACATGGTTTATGGAAAGTCAAGTAATTGGACATTCCAAAATTTTGATTAGGGAAGTCATTCCATGAGTTTAACATGCATCATCAAATTTATCATTTTGCAAACACTACATAGCATATTTCACATATCATAGCATGTAGTTCATATCATTCTTTCTTATTCCATGATACCTTCGAATCATGGACTTGATATTAGGACTTCCCAAAATTAGGGCTCAACATATGGGACCACAAATAGGGAGCCTCCTTTAGCAAATACAGAGTCTGCTTCATTCATTCATACATACTTCATTTTTCATCCTCTCATATACTAGTGTAATAACCAAACATACCTAGGATTTAGTTTAACACTCTCATCGAGTTTGTTGTGCAATGACCAAGAATAACCTAGCGTCCTTACTTAAGTCTAGCTCACCTCTTTATTGTCCTATCCTTACACCTTTGGTATAATTCATTTGATTATGTGCATTAACATTAGCACATTTTCTCTTCATAATTACTCACCCCTTTTTACGTGAATGTTAATTTCATCATATGCCAGTGCACTTGGCCATTTAGTATCTCACACACCCAATGAATTTTTGTTAATTAGCTGATTCTATCTAAATTTCTGTAAATACTGGATAGCTCGAAACTGAAAATGCAAACTAAGAATGCAACAATTAATCTGGTAATTATGCATTTATAACTGAGGCATGAATATCTGAAGTGTCTGAAATATATGACCTAGCGTGTGTAATTCAAGAATTAAAGAAATACAAAGCTAGGGTTCTGAAATTCATGTGATAATCTGATAATAACATTATAATCATATTTGGAACATATATTTAATAAATTCATGAAGTTATATCAATGTTTTAAAACCCTAGGTTTAATCATGATAAGAGAATCAAGAATTGGCTGAAACTAAGGACCCAATGGGTGAAAGGAAACCAATAGTGTAATCCCACATACCTGGTGATGCAATCAACGGAAAAAAAATTAAGTTTTGGGGATGGAACTGCTGGAGCTTGTGGATTTCTTGAACTAGGGTTCTTAAGCTTTTTTCTCCTCTCTTGCTTCTAATTTTCTAGGTTTTGATTTAATGATTTGCCTTGGATATATTTTAATTAGGATTCTTGGCTTAAACTAACTAAAATTTGATGATTTAAGCTCAAAACGACGTAACTTAGGGTCTAAAAAGCATGGGAAAGGTCAGAAAGACCCATGGGAATGTTACTGTCGGGCCTCACGACGGACAGGACTAACGGTCCGTCGTGCGCCCGACGCTCCATTGTTGGGTCCGTCGTGAGGGCCCTTTTCGATAAGCCTTTACTAAAATGGGCATAAATTTAAACTCGGAGGTCTGATTTTAGCATGGATGGTGGCTATGGAAAGATAATGCAGTATATATATGTGGGTAGGTCGGGAGACCTAATTCTTTTTGTGCTAAGAGTTATGATCAATTAAGTTGACCCATCTGTATTTCCCCTTAACTGGCTGCAAATTTTCCACCTACGGTCAGACTTATGGATCGTAAATCCACCTACGAACAATGTGGTCATGCATAGCTCTTGTTAGAGAGTGGTTGAAGCGGGTCTTGATCGACGGCCATGGACTACGGACCGTCATTTGACCTACGAATAGTAAGTCCGTCTCTCATCCAAGACTTAACCAATTTTTCTAGGCTAAAATTTTTGGGAGTTTCTGATCCCAGCGACGGTTGTGCAGGACGGACCATGGTTCAGGCTACGGTCCGTCGATGCCAACCTTGGTAGCACCTGCAGATTTTTCTAAAAAACTATTTTTTTGGTCTGTTTTGGCTACGGGGTGTTACAACATTAGTCAACCTCTCACTAATCACTCTGAACTTCTCTAAGGCCTCATGAATGATCTCAGGACCCAAAATGGATGACTCTCAAAACTCGAACCACCCAACTGCAGATCTACACCTTCTACCATACAGTTCCTCAAACTGTGCCATTCCAATGCTGGAGCGATAGCTATTATTATACGAGAACTCTATCAAAGGAAAATGGTCATCCCAGCTACCCCTGAAGTTAATCACACACGCTCTCAACATGTCCTCCAATGTCTTAATGGTGCGCTTTGCCTGCCCACCAGTCTGAGGATGAAAGGCAGTACTAAGCTTTGCCTGCGTGCCCAAGCATTTCTAGAAAGATCTCCAGAAATGTGAAGTAAACTAAGCTCCTCTATCTGAAATGATAGACAGAGGAATCCCATCCCATCTCACAATCTCATCTATGTAGAGTCTTGCATAGTCCTCAGCTCTGTAAGTAGACTTCACAGGGATAAAGTGGGAAGACTTAGTCAATCTGTCCACAATAACCCATATGGACTAATGCTTTCTCCTAGTCCTTGGAAGACCAACCACAAAGTCCATATTAATGGCCTTCCACTTCCAAGTCAAAACCTCAATAATCTGAGTAAGATCGCGAGGCTTAAGATGTTCTGCCTTAACCTGCTGACAAATAGGATAGTTGTCCACATATTCTGTAATTTCGTTCATGCAATCCCAACAATAAATCCGCTTAAGATCATGATACATCTTGCTGGAACCTGGATGTATGGAATATCTGGAACCATGGGCCTCTGCAACAATCCTTATCCGCAAATCATCCACATCTGGTACACAAAACTTGTATTGATACCTAAGTATTCCATCACCTTCCAACTATCATGGATGATTCAGAACTAGGACGAACTGAAACACCCCCACTAGTAGAGTAACCAATCGCACACCTAGTCTGGACAGTTTGTATACATCTTTCGCTAACTCCTTTTTTTCATTCTCAATGTGGGTTGTATTTTGTAGCGCATCCTGCTCAAAGCATCGGCTACAATATTAGCCTTACCTGGATGGTAGTGAAAATTCATGTCATAATCCTTTAACAGCTCCAACAATATCTGTATGGCGTAGATTGAACTCCCTCTGTGTGAACACGTAATGGAGACTCTTGTGGTCTGTGAACACATCCACATGCACTCCATACAAGTAGTTCCTCCACAACGTAAGTGCAAACACCACAACTGCTAACACCAAGTCATGAGTGGGATAATTCTTCTCATGAACCTTGAGTTGTCTGGATGCATAGGCTATCACCTTACCACCCTACATAAGAACACAACCCAAACTAACCCTAGATGTATCACAATAAACAGTATAGTTCTTACCACACTTCATAAACAAAGTAAGCACCAGGGTTGAAATGAGTCTATCCTTTAGCTCCTAGAAACTCTTCTCACAAGGCACCGTCCATTCAAACTCGGCCTTCTTCTTAGGCAGAGCTGTCAGTGGGGCAGCAATGGAAGAAAAGCCCTCCACGAACCTACGGTAGTAACCAGCCAATCCCATGAATCTACAGATATCTGAGGGAGTAAAAGGTTTTGGAGTTCTTAACAGCCTCAGTCTTCGTAGGGTCCACCTCTACACTCTGATGGGACACAACATGACCCAGGAAGGTAGGTGATCTAATCCAAAATTCACAATTAGTGAATTTAGCGTACAACTGATGTTGTCTAAGTACATGTAAGGTTAGTCTCCAATGTTGATCATGTTCTTCCTTGGTCCTAGAGTAGATGAGAATGTCATCAATGATTACTATGACAAAATAGTCAAGGTATTCACGGAAGACTCTATTCATGAGATCCATAAATACAGAAGGTGCATTCATGAGACTAAATAACATAACCAAGAACTCATAATGACCACAATGTGTTCGAAAGGCTGTCTTTGGGATATCTCCTTCCCTAACCCTGAGTTGATGATATCCTGAATGAAGATCAATCTTAAAGATAAACTAGACCCTTAGAGTTGATTGAACAAATCATATATTCTGGGAAGTGGATATTTATTCTTTATAATGTCTTTGTTGAGCAGCCGATAATCGATACGCATTCTAAGGGTTCCATACTTCTTTTTCACAAACAACACTGGAGCGCCCCAAGGGGATATACTCGGCTGAATAAAACCCTTATCAGTGAGATCTTTTAACTGCAACTTCAACTCTTTGAGTTTAGCTAGAGCCATTATGTAGGGAGGAATCGAAATTGGCTTAGTATCGGGTTCTATGTCGATACCAAAGTCAAACTCTCGAGGAGGAGGGACTCCAGGAAAATCATCTAGAAATACATCAAGGAACTCATTCACAACAGACACTGAGTATATGGAAGGAATGTCATGATATAAATCATTAACACTCACAATATGACATAATAACCCCTTGGATATCAATTTATTGGTCTTTAGGTTCGAAATCAAGCGATTTGGACGACTCGAGAAGTACCTCTCCCAGAGTAGTTCCTCTTCATTAGGGAAACAAAATCACACCATTCTACTACAAAAATCAAAACAAGCATAACAACTGTGAAGCTAGTCCATGCTAAGGATAACATCAAAATCATTCATGGGTAACTCAACCATGCTGCACACATTGTCTTACCACTTACAACTATTGGGCAATCCTTGTATGCTCTATAAGTTCTTACATTTTCTCCTAAATGTGTACTAACCACTATAGGATCATGCAACTTCAGGAAATATTTCAAAATTAAGAGCAAACAAAGGAGTTACAAAGCAAAGCGTAGACCCTGGATATAGTAAAGCTTAAACAGAAGTTGAGAATACTTGCAGCATACCAGAGACAACATCAGCGTACTTTTTCTGCTCCTCCCTTCCCCTTAGGGAATAGAACCTGTTCCTCTTAGGAGGCTCAACTGCTATTGCACCCTGTGGATTTGTCCTAGGCTAAGCATTACCTCCAGCCTGACATCTATTCTGTTTGCAGTCTATAACCATATGTCCACTCTTACCGCAACCGAAACAGGCATTAGTGCCTATCTGCACTATCCACTGTGAGCACGACCACACTTAGCATAGTTCTTTTTGGGACGCTTCATCTCAGCTCCATTGCCGTTCTTGGGTTCAGGTCTGCCTCCTCTAAGTGTTGTAATATTTTGGGAATTAGAATTACCAGAACTATGCTGCCCCTTCTTGAACCTGGGCTGCTCACGGACGCCAAAATTGTTTCTATGGCCTCCATGGCTGGGAGTTGCCTGATCTTGAGGCTTCGGCCTCCTAGTATCACGAACGCCCCTCTTTTTGCGGTTGTTCCCTACATGCTGGACATGTACCATCAACTTGGACAGGTCCATATTATCATATAGCATCGCAGATTAACACTCCTTCTCAAGATCTCCGTTGATTCCTGTGAGGAACTTGGTCATCTCATCCCTTCTGTTAGATACAATGGATGTAGAATACCTAGACGAATTTAACAAACTTCAGTACTCATATCATCCGTCTTGTTAGATACTAACGAAAATAGTATACCTGGATAGTTTAACAAACTCTAGGGAATACTCCCTGACTGACATTGATCCCTTCTTAAGGTTTATAAGCTCCTCAACCTTCGCCTCCCTCATCTCACTGGGAAATAATATCCCTAGAAAGGCGGTCTTAAGTAGCTCCCAAGTGACAAGAACTCGACTCAAAGCTCGGCTATCCTGCTACATCCTGCACAAAGTCTGTGCAACGTCCTTGAGCTGATAGGAGTCAGCTCTGCTTTCTCAGTATCGATGGCCCCCATAGCCACCAAAATATTATGCACCTCATCCACAAACTCCTGGGGGTCCTCTAAAGTCTTAGACCCTATGAAAATAAAAGGTTTCATCCTCGTGAAGTCTCTTAGCCTGTCAGCTATGCTACAAACTTGTGGGTTCTCCCTCTCAACATTCTACCAGATGACCTAGGCAGTCATGGACTAAGCCTGCATAGTGATGGTCTGTGCCATCTGGGCCAGAGACTCCCGCACCTCCGCATCAGCCAACCCAGCTAGCTTAACAAACGTAGCCACTACTTCAGTCGTAGCCTGGGGTGGAACATGATTGTACCCAACAACTACTCCTCTTCTCCTCTAACCAACGTTCCTCCTAGAATTCATTCTCTGAAAACAATAAGTATTGATTTTAGGCACGCTCATAACACCAAAAAGTCGAACATTAGGAAATGCATGATAAGATTAGAAGAAGGGAAATTTTCCTTCAGTCTCTAATTCAGGATAGTGGTGCAATTCACTACCATGACTTAAAAACTACTCAATGTGGTTGATGTGAAATTATTATCCTCGAAATTTAACCTAGTTCTCTGATACAAACTTTGTCATGATTGGAATATAGATCCCACATGAGACCGGCGTCGTTGACCTCTCAAAGGTCGCAGACAAACCTATATACGTCATCGTTACTTCATCTAGGTTAATTTTTGTGGAAAATTTGTTGTTTTTGTTATTTAAAAGTCGTATAACACATTTTACTTAAACTCATAAATGTTCACAATCAACCATTTAACATTAAGATCATCAAATTAAAGAAATTGATCATAGCTGCATTAAATTTGTACTTGCCAAACGGCACCGATACAAAATCTTAAATGAAGTGGGAAATAAAACACTAGTGGAACATGGTCAACTAGATAAGGCCTACATCTAATCTAGATAAGAACAGTAGACAGCCTTGAAATTATGAGGGCCTACAAAGTCCCGATGAAAGCTCCATGTCCGGAAAGTTGCAACGTCGTGCTGTAAGATCTAACATCCACCTGTGCCTGCACCTAAAAGTACATATTTGTATGGAACTAGTAAACACTTGTACTAAGTATGTGTATATGAAAGAAAACACCAAGGACATGCATGAGAAAGAATAGCTCTTTCCTAACAACATGATTAATGGAAAGTCAAGTCATTGGACTTGCAAAATTTTGATTAGGGTAGTCATGCCATGAGTATAACATGCATCATCAAATTTATTATTTTGCAAAAAGTACATAGCATATTTCACATATCATATCACGTAGTTAATATCATTCTTTCATATTCCATGAGTCCTTGGAATCATTGACTAGACAATAGGACTTCCCAAAATGAGGGCTCAACATATGGGACCTAAAATAGGGAGCCTCTTTTAGCAAACATAGAGTCTGCTTCATTCATTTATACGTACTTCATTTTTCATTCTTTCATATTCTAGTGTAATCACCAGTCATACCTAGGATGTAGTTTAAGACTCTCATCAAATTTGTTGTGCAATGACCAATAATAACCTAGCCTCATTACTTAAGTCTTGCTCACCTCTTTATTATCCTATCCTTACACCTTTGGTATCGTTCATTTCATTATCTGCATCATTCGAGGATGGCCTCATTCATTCTTTTGGATCTTTAACTTTAACCAAAATATATTATGGGATCACATGAAATCCAGTGTCTGCCTCACACAAAAAAGAGGTGGAATCACCGGCCAAGGTGACCCAAAACATGCTAGCATATATAGGGGATTGAACCCTGCTAGATCCCTATATAGGAAATATATGTTCAAAGACTAGGATATATAAGGAGACCTATACACGGCATGCCGAAAAGTATCATCTCATTAGAGTTACATGAACCTCTGCCCTTCCCTAAAGAAGGCATCACCGCTCATAACTAGTCCATCGGTGCTAAGTATAAAGTTCTATTTCATTCAACTCAAACGTCATGGAAGTTGGCTTCTAGTATGAGGAAATCATAGCTCAATAGATGATTTTTCATCTCATTATTACTATTGAGTGTGTTAATCTCAATACATTCATTAGAGTGTTCATAGAGACTGATCTCTTCATTAACCTTACACTCTCATAGGAGAGTACGTTTTGGTAACATTTACATAGGCTCATTTGAGATTGCTCCGATCTTTTAAGTTAGCCTCCTATCATGTTGTCACCACGTTCATTAACATTAGAACATTTGATCTTCATAATTACTCACCCCCTTTTACGTGAATGTTCATTTCATCATATGCCAATGCACTTGGCCATTTAGTGTGTGCCACACTCTAACCCTTCCAGGGTTTCATCATTTCATTCTTCATTTCATCATATGACAATGCACTTGGCCATTTGCTATATGTTACACTTGTACTTAACCCTTCTAGAGTTTCATCATTTCATTACATACATATTAGGTTCACTTATTTTTAATCATATGCTAGACTTATGGGTCTATACATACAACTCATGAAGCTTCATTCATTGTTCGTTAAGTGAATCATATCTTCCTTATATTATGTAGTACAATACTTATACATCTTGTATGTATGCCAAGATCTCTATTTCGATCTAAGTACGTTGCATTATTCTTGAAAAATTATTCACGTATGACTTATTTATTAATATGGAATTTGGGCAAGGGAACCCTAGTTCGAACCACTTGGACAATACTTACATTTTTCTTTAACTTTATTTTTAGTCTTCAAGACATTGGGACCCTATATGGAGCCCCAACATCAACATTCTATCTTTATTTTTCTCATTGGATTCTCCACTTATTTGACCGAAGGGTTGTGGGATCGAACCCCCAAAACCCCTTTTTATTTTTCATTTAAAATTTCTATTGTCCAATTCGGTTAGACAATGAGGTTGTGGGATCGAACCCCCATAGCCTCTTTTTTATTTTATTCTTCATTTCGCTAAAATTGGGAGGTTGTGCGTTCGAACCCCCACAACCTCCTTAATTTATTGTTATTTAACATTTGCCTTAGCTATGCATAGGCAGTAAGGTTGTGGGATCGATCCCCCACAACCTCACTTTATGTTCTTATGTAATTCTCCCATTCTCCTTTCCAGCCTTGAAGTCGTGGGTTCGATTCGCACGCCTCATATTTCTTTTATTTTAATTTGACTTCCCTTCATTCGCTGCCTGAGGTCGTGGGTTCGATTCCCACGCCTCCCATTTTATTTATTTAAATTGTTACTCTCTCCTTACCGCCTGCACACCCCCATTTCGAATCCCCCAAACCCCTTTTTCCCTTATTTTTTTCTTCTTGCGAAATTAAGTTTTATACGGGTGAGGTCACAGGTTCGAACACTGGTGGCCTCACCCCTTTAAAAACAATTAAATTTCCAGATTTCCCTTCTACACTTTAGCCTAAAAGAAGCTTGTAGTTGTTTCTGGAAAATTAATCTTTTTATTAGCTTATTTTCACCAATATTTCCACTTGAAAACTTAAGAAAGTTCATGGATTATTTAACACCTTTTTGGGGTGTATTTCATGAATTCGTTTACACATACTTAGGTGTAGATTCATTATTGTTTTAGCTGCACTTTCCACTTAAAATTAGTCACATACACCTCATATGAAAAAAACGAATTACACATTTTATGCACATTAATTTCAGCCATCAAAGTAACCACTTTAAGACTTCATAACGGATAGCAACAACAACACATATTTACATATTGCACCACATCATTCTCGGTTGACATCATTGAACATGCTTGCTATTTTTAAACACAATATCACAAAGAACATCATATTTCTCACTTAACTACCAGAAATCATACCAAAAACATGATTTCTATCCTAATTTAGATTGAAAATTGAAGGAGACTAGTGACAAAGAGTTCCACATTCAAGGGGACAGCCATAGTTTCATACGTTCACATTGTATAAAGAAATTCCTCTTGGAGAAAGGATTCGGAGAGATAAAACCCATACCTTTTGTTGGTGTTGATCAACACTCAAGTTGATTCCCATAATCACTCTCTAAGAGTCAAGCCCAAGCAAAGTTTTTAACATAAAGTTTTTGACGGAAGGACTACTCTCTTTGCCCAACGTTTTTGGTTATGTTTAAATAATTTTTTTTAACGTGAAAGTTCTTAAAGTGTTAAGAAAGATTAGTTGTTGATCTATTCTTGTTTTTTCTAGCAGAGAAAACGTGAAAGAGTGGAGAAAATGTGATAGAGATGAGCGTGAGAGAGAGTTAAAAGAGGTGAAGTAGTTTAGACATAGTCAACTACGAGCAAATTTATGGGTTGTGACCCATGACTATCAATAATTTATTAAATTAATTCACGAATAAAAAACCAACGTTAAATCATTGCTCCCACGTGGGTTCGATCCCCGGCTGGAGCAAGACTTAACTTCAAGAGATCAATTTCGTATCTCTCTCCCCAATTTGCTCCTCCACCTTATTAAATAAGTAATCAATTATATATTTAGGGTTATTACGATAATAAACTTATCCTGGAAAAAGACCATTTTACCCCTAGACCCTCCAAACCTAAGATTTTCTCTTTTTAAGTCCGATAATGACTCCTTCAAGTAAATCTTCGTATTCTAGAGACCTACATGGTTTGACAAAACCCTTCCAAGCTCAACTAACTCCACAAGTTAGCTGGCCTTGCTGTAGTAAGGGTTCTAAGGTATGGTTCTGCACATATCAATCCGTGAGAACCCTGGTCTAATCATAGGCAATATTGACACATTAAGCATTTTTTATCTTATTCATTTTTAGGATTGTTACAATATTGTGTGACTTAAAAGTAGTAAAAATTTAAGGATTACTGATAATGTGATTTTAGGAACCTGAATCAATCACTCATTTATTTGAAGAGGTGATTAGAGATGTTTTATCTAATTCAGTAAAGACATTAACTGAACTGGATTCCCTTAATGATTTATGATATCGAAAGAATTCAGCAAATTCCTTTGCAGAAATCAAAATCAATCATTAGACATTTGTGTTCCCTGATTACAGTATGTTATATTCCCAATAAAACACTCATGATACCAAAATGAATTGGTTGAGAAACCAACAAGTCCTAAACAGACTATAATCCCAAAAGAAAAATAGTACAATCACTAAAATAATATTACTATCTCGATCTTATATCATGACCTAAGTACACCCTAGAAGTTAAGGCATCCTTAAGTCGGAAAGTTGCGTACTTGACCTCTCAAAGGTCTTGTACAAGCCCTTAGACGTAATTGATTGCATAAACACATGAAAATTACAAAATAATAAAAAAATTCAAAAACGTAATGTGGAATCTTTTCATTAGACTTCTAACATATGTATCAAAAACCATCTATGAAATCATGAATAAAATAGTCATGGGTCACAACCCATAAATGTCTAAACATTGAAAGGAACATAAAAGACAACCTAGTGGTGGTGTACTCAGATGCTATGAGGACTCACCAATCTTAACTTCTTGAAAGCCTTGGAAACTCCACCCTTCAAAGCAACTTAATCTCCTCGATACCGTACTTTGGATTAGAATAGAGGAAAAATATGCATTAGTACGGCATGTACAAAGTATGCAAACTGTCATACCAAACACAAGATATCTCAAAGGGTTAGTCAATAATAGACATAATCGTACGAGATAATGTAAAAGCATAACATGAAAATCATAAGCATAATAAAGCATAATAGAACATCATAAATCATATAAGAGTTTATACTTAACTTATTGTCCTTCTTACTCAAATGAACTACTCCACAAGTCACCTCCAAATATATTTGTGCAAGTCTAAGGTAGCATCCCATACTACTACAAAAGATAAGTATATTTCATTAGTAATTCTTGATCATGTCTACTTTAATAATTAAGACTTAGGTTCATCATATCATATGAGCACTATTTCCCAAGGCCACCTTAAAACACACTTGTGCAATGCATGTGAAGCATTACATTATACCTCACACACTAAGCATGTCTCTAGTCATCCTAATCCCTTTCTTTTTAGTTTAGGAGTTTCTAGAAGACCTACTTCATATTGACAAGGAAATATCATCTTAAGTCAATCAGGTCATAGAAGGCGATTACAGCACTATCCAAGCAAAGCATACATCATGTAGTCGTCACGTCATAGATAGTTCAAGTCATGATTGTGCAATGTATGAATGACATCCCATACTACCATCCACACTAAGTACTTCTCTAGACCATTCCGTTCCAAGATAACTTATATTTCACTCTTTTATATTAAGAGAAACTTACTATCATAATAGACCTACTACCATGTAAAGAATCTCAACATACTAACAAAGCTAACTAAAGGAAGAATACCAACACCCCGACCACCATGCAAGCAATCATGTGCAAGCAATCATGTAGATGCAACCTAATCATACGACCGCATGAATCCTCAATCCTAAGCTATAATGAGAAACTAAACCCAAGATATTACATCAAATTCACCTTCTATGCATATCAAGCTACCATGAAATGCACCTTGCATGCAAGTCAAGCTGACAGTAGGAGAGTATAGGCCTTTCCCTTAAAGCTACTATGAAATGGTTTTGGCCTAATTAAATTTTCCCTACAACACAAGACAACGATAATCATGGGAGAGCTTGATTGCTCCATCCAAAACTAACGTGAGAACCACCATCCCTAAGCTACATGATCAAAGATCCTTGAAACACATGACCAAGAAAAACATGGGAGATCTTACTTCCTCTATCCTAAGTTAACATGAGATTCATCACCTCAAGCTACCACAAATAATTCAATGAAGCTTCTATGAGACTCAACAACTCAACCTACCATGAGTATTTCAACTCAAACCTCCTTGAGATTTACTATCCCAAGCTACCCTTGAGACCTGCATTCTCAAGCTATCATGAGATCCATAATCTCAGCTATCATGATAATTCACATCTCAAGTTATCATGCCTTGGACTTATTTCACCAAGTCTATTGCACAAGAAGTGATCATACAATCCAGATCCAAGGTAATCTAGTTCATCATGTCTTGACTCATTTTAGGTTATTAGGTCAACCTAGAATTAATCTATGTGAGAGAACTTGCTTGTCCTATCATGTTCATGACTAAGAGTAGAAGAGAAAGAAAACATCATCACAATACCTTCATAATGACTTTACCCCCAAAGCCCTAGAATCAATGGTATAACATCCCATAATCGATATTACTTTCAATTAATTATGATTTATTTTCAATTTTAGTTTACTTCATTGAATTAAATCATTCGAATGTAAGTCTAGGCATACATTAACAAATGTATTCAATTCAAAGTTTACGAGGCAAGACGAACCTAGATCTATTAGGCATGGTTCAATTCATATCTAGGTGATTCAATCATGAACAATTAGCATATCATACAATTGAATTAACAAGATTAACTTAGAACCTTCATCTTCACTAAAATCACCATGATCACTTTCAACATCAATTACTACATATCACCATGAAAACCTCGTGAAAACATCACATAATCATCATATAAACATTATTTAATTCTACCAACTAGATTTGGATCACAATCATGCCTTAACCACAATGCAATCATAACTCTCTCTAGATTTGGGTACTTTTAATTAACAATTGAGGAAACCAGGGAACTCCATGAATTGAAGAATCTATGGATGATTAATCTTCACGTACCTTAGATTATAGCCTTAATCCTAGCTTGAATCCTTGGTCAAATTCTTCCTATGAGCAGCCTCTAAATCTTCTTCTTCTTCTATGGTGTTCTAAAGAGAGTTTTAGAGAGAGAGAGAGAGAGAGAGAGAGGTTTTTATTTTGGAGTCTAATGTTAAAAGGGTCTCTTATTGTTTAAATACTCATAAAATACCTAAAACTACCTAAATTAATTTCTCATTCTTTTATTTGGACGTGTGGTGGATTTCCCAATTCACCCCCTTCACTTGGCAGCACAAAGTATGCAGGTCCAAACGACACCAGCATTCCATGGAACGACAACACTGTACTGCAGGTCCATCGTTGGTAATTGAGACCCTGAATTTGGGGGTTGAACTCCAATGTCTAAGTATGGAGTGACTCGCCCAATCGACTGGACATAGCCTGCACTTTGGGGCGTCGATGACAAGTCTTCAATGATACTGCCAAGACAGTGTGCTGCCTACTTTTGAGTCCTCATCAAGGACCCCTTTGGGTGGTCCTTGGTGAGTCATGTCCAGACGTTTCCACCCTAAATAAGTCTATATATATATATTAGGAACCTTACCTACTAATTTGAGCTCAAACACCACTTAAACCCTCATGAAACATACCAAGGCAAACTAGCGCGTTCAAGGCTTACTTTCAAACGTCATCAGTCATTTCACCTTCAAAATCTTCAAAACTCTATATACTGACTCTTAAAACTATATTTAGTCATTTTAGGATCTCATAAGATCATTGTCACGACCCAGAAATACAACTTATAAGAAGGGAGCACTCTTGAGTCGTCACAAGGCGTACTTGACAGTTCGGAGGTCTTGTACAAGCCTCTAGCTATCTTTCATTACACAAGATTTGAAAAGAAGTGTTGAATTAGAAATTATCAAAAGAATAATAATACCAGACATCTTTTATAAAATACGAAGGAATAAGTCTAGTCATCAAAAGCCACAACTTTTATATCTTAGGGTCACGACCCTATACATTCGAAGAAAATATTTAATGAGTCTTATACAAGTCTTACAATAGATCAAAGGAAATATATACTATGTCCTCGAATATATGAGGACATACGAGTCTTGAGAGATTCAACTTCCCAAGCTTTTCCTTCTAAGAATCTCCACTCGTTTCAACCTATACTTATAGAGCATAGAAAAGTATGGAGTCACTACAAATATTGTACTGAGTATGCCACTATGCAAAATTACATGCAAATGAGGAAATTTAAGTTGAAATAAAGCTTTGATAATATATAAGTATAACCTTCAAGAATATAGTAGCAAAAAAACATATATATCACCATTAAGCCCATAATGTAAAACTTTCATAATTAAAACACAGGACCACACTTTACAATGAACTCATTTCGCTTGAACTTTACCTATCCAAACTTATCCTAAGACTCACTAAGGTAAGACATGAAGAAACTGCCCACACAATCCCTTCAATACACACCTATGTGATTATCAAGACCACCGACAATAGGCTTACTTTACAAGAGTAAAAATCTCACACTCAACATCAAAGACACTAAGGAACATACTTACATTTCAGGAATTAACATAAGAACCGTTCTAAAAGGCAACCCCCAAGTTACACAGTGCAATGTGAGAGTAGCATCTCATACTACTACTCCCACTAAGTGATCTTTGAAGATTTCTTTAGATCAGGCACACCACATTCATCGTTCTTAAACTTCATCATACAAGACATAACTGTAACATGATTTCTTAACTTTAGACATTAAGTCACATAACTTCACTACATATACATAATGACCCATTCATACATTTCATCTAAAGAAACACTAAGACTCCCTCTAAATGCCTACTTGTGCAATGAGTATATAGCTTCCCATACCACCACCACCCTAAGTAGTACACCCTTTGGAAGACTTAGTTCATTAAATCATTTTGTGGGGGCTAGATTTAACAAACTTATATGATGAGCGCTAGACATAGAGTTTTGGTATTAACCCCTACCAAATGAGGGATCCTGACTTGCCTAGGGTAGGGTCATTCTTGATCCTTTATATGGACTCTCCATTAGCTACTTTTATGCAGGAGCATATTTAAGGTATAAGAAAAATAATTCTAAGTAACTCATTCTCTACTAACAAGAAGTAATCATCTCAAGAGGTACATTGGGTACAACATCTCTACTAAGGAAGTATACCCACCCTTTCTTCAAATCCTCTCGGTGCTAAGCATAAATCCCACAAGTAGTCGTAAACATTCATTACTATAGGTTAAGGGATAACTGTTAAATACTACATCTCAACTCACGAAGGGTATCAAACCTCCAACCTATCTTAGAAAGCCCTAGGGAATAGTGAAGTTACTACTAAACACTTCAATTCAACTGAGGAATAGTGTTCATCCCAAAACTTCCCTTTTCATACTGTAGGAATAGTATGGATGATATAGACATTTCATCTGTACTCAGGAAGAGTGTAAACCCTAAATCCCCTATTCACATTCATTACTTTAATTCATTCATTAAAAATGTGTGTGTGAGCACAAGTTTCACATAATCACCATTTTCATAACATTGACTCCTAAAAATACTCATACCTTCATTTATCATATTTAACACACTAGCATGATTCACATATACATATACTTCACTTAGGCATAACATCATCAGGATATGCATTTCAATATCCTAAAACATGTCATGCATAAACATTATAATCATTATTTCACTTCAAATTTTATGCCTTAAAGCCTATTATCACAATAGACACGTTTCTACAATATTATGATGTACTTCAAGTAAACACCGTCATCAAAGGTGGACCATACAACTCAAAAGAATTTCACAATAAGAACTTATCAATATAATCAACTTACTATTCATCAAATATTTCACAACCTTTTCTCAATTTTCCCCAATAACTAATCATAAAATAGCAATTAAGGTAGTAGATGATCATAATGTAACATAAAGATATTCAACTCTAACAATTTCTAACATTATGTAGATATATACACTAAACCCACTTCATAAGCTAAAAGTTGGAAATATGCATCAGCATGGGTTCATTGGGGTTTTGACAATAAAACATCAACTAACACTAAAAACAACACATTTCAATCATTAAAATGTTTTCATGCAAAGACCCGTGCTTAGAGTCAACCATAGAGGAAGTCGGAGTTTTAAAACCCTTTTTGAAATCTCTTTGAAGTGGCTCCTTGAATGTAAGAAAGTTCAAGGATGAGCTACCATACATTAATATGAAGAAAACCACGTGATTTGGGATGGAAACTTGAAGAACTTGGTCTATTTCCTTGGAGCTACAAGCTTCTTCAATGGAGGATTTTTAAGGAAAGGTTTTGCGGAGATTTTTGTTTTGAACATGAGGGTTTCAATTGGTGGTGGAAATTTGATTTAAAGTGACCTAAAACAGCCAAAAAATAATACCTAAAGTTCCCAGAAAAACTACTACATCATCTGGACCCTTTTTCAAAGTTTAATTTGACTTAAAAACGATGTGATCAAATATGGGAATTGGCTGCACGTTCGGGGTCATCTCCAGATCTTGGTTCTGAAATTTATTTTGGGACAGAAGAATTCGGGTCTGCCCCACGTCGCAGGAAAAAAATTTTCCCGTCATATGCTAGCTGCGACACGCCCTTGCTCCACATTTTGTCTGCCCGACAGATTCCTTGGCCAACGTTTGGATCCTCATTGGGGACCCTTAGGGTGGTCCCCGAGGAGTCTTACTCAAATGTTTTGACCCCTTGTATGTCTCTCTAGGTACTAGGGTCATCCCCACTGTTTTTACATTCCAAACAACAATCTAAAATCATGCACAAAAACCAAGGACACACTAGCACACACTTAAGGCTAGTTTCCAAACATCTTGGTTGTCCCTTGATGTTTGACTTCAAAACTTACCAAACTGACCTTAAATGCTAAAATTAAATATTTTAACACAGAATTAACTCATGAAACATTAGTAAAGCTCTAGTTCAATCTAGTTCATTATGAGTGTCATTACATTCTCCCTACTTAGAAAAACATTCGTCCTCGAATAATACTAAAAACTTTTAGGGACATCAAGAACTCACCTAGCAGCATAATAATCATAACATCACGGTCATAAAATTCATCTTCAATTGAACAAACTAACACGGAACGCACACACACACAAATAAGAATTATAAGCAACACATGCAACTCTTTGGAATAATTTCCACAATTCAAAGCTCACACTTATTTATTCATTCTTCTATTCATTTATGGAGGAACTACCTTACCCAACATTATACATGCTCATAAAAATCATTTCTACACAAATTGAAATCTTTCCTCCTGAAAATACAATTTACTCTAATTTTTACTTTCTTTATAGTTAGCACCAAATCTTCACAGTGAAGCATGCTTAATAATTTAATAATTCTTCTTTTAAGCAATTTATCATGAATGCATGAAAATAAGAGAGACAAGACCATATAAACCCATCTTACAACATAAACATAATTTCATGGAATGCCCAATAAAAGGAGAACAATGAAATTTACTTTCAACTAGACTCCTAAATACCATGCAACATGCTACAATGACATTCTAACTCTCAAGCCTGAATAAGAATGGAAGGGAAAGATAAAGTTATCCATTACCTTGCTAATCAACTCATACTCCCCTACACCGGGAAAACCCATCTAAGGCAAAACAAACAACCATAATGAACTAAGACTTACCAGAAGTTTCATTTCGGATTAGTCTTTTCCTTTAGATCCGAGTGCATAAAAAATGATTCCTCTTTGGAGCATTAAGATCCGGTCCACCATGAGGAGCTTAGTTGACCTCCTTCCCTTTTGCCTTGAGGTTAGGCCGTCTCTCATCTTATGACCCATATTACCACAACCAAAGAAACCATTCGCATAGGCAAGACACTTACCCAGGTGTTGCTTCCCACAAGTAGCACACCTAGACCTCTCAAAAGAATGGCCACCTCCTTGGGAATTTTGGTTCCAAACCCTATCTTTGTTCCCCATGGAAGACTCTTGATTATAGAACCTCTTCTTAGGTTTGGGTTAATTTGGTTCATCCATACTAGGTCTCTTCTCGTCCAAATTCCTCTCCTTGATCTTGGACTCCTCAATTTTTTGTGCACACACCATGAGCCTTGAGATATCCATACAATTCAGGGCATTGTCATAGTCACTCTATTCCACCAAGCTAGACACCCCCCATCACAAATTCATTCACTTTAGACCTAGGGTTGGCTACCAAGGTTGGTGCATATTTAGAGAGTTTTGTGAATTTGTGAGAGTACTCCTGCACACTCATACTCCCTTGACGAAGGTTCATGAATTCCACCAACATTCTCTCCCTCAACTCTAAGTGGAAAAACCTATCAAGAAAAGCCACTTTGAACACTTCCTGATCTACCGAACCCTCCCTTAAGGGTCTCTCATCCTTCGATTGCTCAAAACACACTTTAGACACATATTTAAGTTGATAAGCGGCTAGCGCTGCTCTCTCTCTAGGAGTCACACCGATAGCATCCAAAAGCTTGAACACCTTACTTATGAAGCCGTGTGGATCTTCATCCATTTTGGTACCATGGAAAGTAGGAGGGTTTATCCTATTGTAACAACCGAGGAGCACCCCCTATAAGTAACATGGTGTACTTCACCTATCAGAGGTCTTATACAAGCCCATAGTTATGATTCATCGCATTGACATTGTAACACTCCGGAAATGTCATGACTTCGACTAGAGCCTAATATATCAAATAATGTTTAATTGATCTTAAAGACCTATATTATTGTAATATACACATTTGGAAATGGTTAGAGTCAAAACGACTAAGAAAGAACTTGATGTTCGGAAACTAGCTAATTTGAACTAGTTAACGTCCCTATGTTTGGTGAAGGTTTTGTCGTGTCAAATGAAGTCCAAAACTTGTAAAGTGACCTTGGATAGGTAGTATGTATTAAAAAAGGGTGCAAATGTTTTGCAATGACACCCCAAGGACCACCCTTAGGGTCCTTGGGGAGGACCCAAACATGGGTGGGCAGGCTGCCTTGCAGCCTGCGTGCAGGAAGAAGTGGAGGCATAGCGTGCGACGTGCGCCTGTCACGAGGTGTTCTGCCTCAAGATTTTAGAGGCAATGTTGTGACGCAAGGTTGACACACATCTCACTGCCTCAACTCAAAATTCTACAAAAATGCGGGATTTGGCCCCGCGATGCGCAAGTACTTTCCAGAATTGTTAAACTCATATTTTTGGTAATTTAACTTATTAAAAGAACCCATTTAACTTCAGGGTCTTTTGGTTAATTCATAGAACGACTATATATTTATATAAGGTCAGTTTTAGAACACATTTACATGTCCCAAATCAGATCAGACAAAAAAAATTTCATCTCTTTCAAGAAAGCTCTCTTTTCCAAACTCCATTGAAGAACAGGAAAAGCTTTAGGAAGGAGACGAAGACTTCAATTTTTTTCATCCAATTATCGTGGATTCTTCAATTATAAGGTATGACTTTTTCACTATTGGGATTACTTTCCCCAAGAGGTCCTTTCAAAGATAATTTTTTAAGAACTTCAAATAATAGTTTTTTACACTACGAAATAGATTTTCTTCCTAACCCTAAATTTATGATTTCCAATGAAAAAAGTGTTTTCTATGGTCTATTCCACACGACTTGATTAGTATGTTGTAATTTAGGTTTAAATTTCGTGTGAAGCATGTTCTTATAGACATGATGGTTTCGTATGATTGTTTCTACTACTTGATAATATGAAAATCTAGGGATTGGAACTAAGACTAGAATGAACTCCTAAATGACCATTATCCTTTATCCTACATTATGCATTGATCTTGTATATAATTTAAAGAGTTGTTCCTGATTATGTATTTCACTATGTTATGGTTATGAATGTTGTAAGATGAACGTAAGTTCTTGAATAACGTTCTTGGAAGCTAGAGGTAAGTCTTCTAAAGTTGTGATTACTCTGCAATGTATATGTTAGCCTATAGATCATGATGCTATGTTATGCAAGTATATATGATGTTGTTATGTTTATCTCATGTTATTTGTGAGATCATGAATAGGACACAAAAAAATGCAAGTTACGATATCATCTTGTATGCTTTACACAAGATGAGTATATTATATTAATCTTACAAAACAAGGGTTACAATGAAAGGAAATTCTCATATAATCCCGAAGAGCTTTATGATCATGTTTATACAAGGATTTAATATCCTATGACCTATGATAAGTTATGATAAAAAGAAAACTTAAAGATAATTCTGGAAAGAGACTTAATCTAAGAACCGATGAACTAGATATGAGAGGTGTCCCTTCCCTAGTTGGAAGGTAGGTTCACAATGACTCTCATGAGATTGATACTGCCATGTAATATGGAACTATAGGTTTATAAGATATCTCCTAGTTCCTGAACTATGTTTCCACCATAGGATACTAGCTATTAGAACTACCTAGAAAGCTATGTCATGTTAGGTTCTATTTTGGCCGGTAAACCACCTTCTTTCTGTGTGGGCTTTTATGACACCGGATGTTATGTTTAGCTCACATGGTCTATGTAGGTTAAGGCAAATGTTCCCGTATGTAAAATGAAAGACAAGTAAATGTACAATGACTAGGGTGAGTTGAGGAGCCTAATTAGTAGAGGTATGGGTATGGGACTCTACCTAGACATTGCAAAAGTTTACTCTAAGGGAAATCCTAGGAGATTGTTCTTATGTAATATGATAACATGAAAGGTGTGATGTGTATGATACATGGTGTTACTCTTACATGATATTGGTCTTTATGATGAATATGTTATTGGGTTATATTTATGTTTCAAGTTATATGAAGAAAAGCTTTACTCATGGTCTGTTATCTTATCTAATTGGTTGTGTGGGGTTATGGTGCTTCACATGACCATTGGACTTGTAGGTTGGGATGGGATCATTGTTAAGTGTTTTGTATGCTATGTTATGTGATATATTGAATATGAAAAGATAATATGACTCTATGATAGTATGTCTTTGCTTATGATCATGCTTTATGTTGGTTGAATCCTTAACTTGTATATCTTATATGGTATGTGCATTGAAGACTTTCATAAGACTTAGCATGTTTCCTAAAGATGTGATAAATAATCTCTTTTCATGCATGTCCTTAAATTATATGAGCATATACCATACTTAGTACATAGGGCGTACTAACCATTACTTTATATTACTACAAATGTAGGTTTCGGCCATTGAAGTTAAAGAGGTCAATTTGACGAAGCTTCAAACTCTTTCTCCAAGCCTTGGTAGGTCCTCATGTTCGAAATGCTATCATTTATTTTACAGCCTATGAGGACTTTAGTATATATTAGGAATATCCTATTTCCATCATGTTTATTTGGATTCTTTTGTATTAAGGCCTATATGGCATATTGACTATGTATTGGCCAAGTCTAAATTTTCACTCTTTAGATGGGGTTTTATATATGTGAGACAATTTCTTAGAAAATCATATGTTTTATAAGTGATAATTATGAAGTCTATGTATACATCAAGTAGAATGTAAAACTTTTAATTTTTTCGCAATTTTTACTGATCAAATGTTATGAAAAATGCTAAGGCCTTGTCTGAGCCCTCTGAAAGGATGACGATGTCGGTCTCATCTGGGGTATGCGCTTTGGGTGTGACATGCTTGGTATCAGATCATGAGGTTAAATATCCTTGGGATCAATGTCTCACTAAACCACGTTACATAATATCTTATTCATGATTGTGAAGCTTTTCTTTTCTTTATACTCCTATGTCGTGCCTTTAGAGTTTTGACACAATGTGTCTTTTAGCATCTAATACCTTTCTTGTTGTTATATGCGATGAACACAAGAAAGACAGCTGGGAGAAGTGTAAGAGAAGAGATTGCGAATCGGGAGCTACTCCCCAAGGCAATCAAAATGCTCCTCAAGTGCAAGCTACTGCAAATGATCAAGTTCTGGTGAATCCTCCGGCTATGATGGATGGTGAGGTAAGGGAAGCCCAGTTTCAAATGGCCCAAGTTCAGGCCATTACGGTACAAGCTAACAAGGAGTTTGAACATCGAGAGTACTACTGCTAGTACTTTGGCCAGCTTTTTGAGAGATTTTACGAGAATGAATCCTCCAATGTACTTTGGATAAAAAGTTGATGAAGACCCCCAAGATTTCCTTGATGAGGACTGCAAGATATTGTTTGCTATTGGGGTGAGTACTACTGAGAAGGTTGATCTAGCTACATATCAACTTAAGGACTTGTCTCAGACATGGTACAATCAGTGTAAGGATAATCGGTCTTTAAGAGATGGTCGTGTGACTTGGGAGATCTTCAAAAAGGCCTTTATTGATAAATTATTTCCAAGGTAACAAAGAGAAGCTAAAGAAGAGAAGTTCATCAACCTTAGTCATGGAGGTATAAGTGTTAAGTAATACTCCTTGAAATTCATTAATCTTTCCAAATATTCTTCTTCTTTGGTTTCTAATGCTAGTGATGAAATAAATTATTTTTTATCGGGTATGTCCGAAGAGCTTCAAGAAGAATGTCGTACAAACATGCTTCATGACAATATGGATCTTACTAGGTTGATGGTTCATGCTCATCAGGTTGAGGAAAGTCATCTAAGGGAGAGGAATAGGGGAGCTAAGAGGCAAAAGTGGTTTGAAAGTGGTTCTTCTAAGAGTAGGCTTGATGTTCAAGACAAGCCTATGTTTAAGAAGAGGTTCTCTAATTAGGTTCCTTCTAATTTCTCCAATAATCGCAATGATCGAGGTTCTAATCCTAACATAAAAAGGGGAGAAATGTTGATCCACCAAAAGATAGACCAACTTGTGGTAAGTGTGGTAAGAAACATGCAGGTGAATGTCTTGTTGGGATAGTTACTATGGTTGTGGAAAGGGTGTCCATATGGTTAAAGATTTACCTAATGTGAGAAGTAAAGGCAAGGGGAATGGTCAAGCTCAACAAACCGGTCCTAGTTCTAAAGCTCCAAACATAAACGTTTTATATGCACTTACCGCTAGGGGTGAACAAGAAAACTTTCCCTATATATATGACGGTTATGTTACAAGTTTTCTCTGGTAATGTTTATGCTTTGCTTGACCCAGGTGCTACTCTTTCTTTAGTTACACATTTGGTAGCTAGGAAGTTTGATGTACTTCTCGATGTTTTGATTGAACCCTTTTCGCTTTGTACCCCAATCGGTGACTCTATAGTTGCAAAAAGAGTCTATAGGAAATGTCTGATAATGCTGCCCAGTAGAGTTACTCTTTCTTATTTGGTATAACTTGACATGTTTTACTTTGATATCATCTTGGGTATGGATTTACTTCATGAATGTTTTGCTTCCATAGATTGTAGAACAAGGGTAGTGAAATTTCAATTCCCTAATGAAGCTATTCTAGAGTGGAAAGGGGGAAATTCTATGCCAAGGGGTCAAATCATTTCTTGTTTTTAAGGCTTGAAAAATGATAGCCATGGGTTATTTATACCATGTGGTGAGAGTTAACGACATAGAATGTGAAACTTCTTGTATTGAGACAGTCTCTTTAGTGGGGAATTCCCAGAAGTTTTTCCTACTGTCCGTTTAGGAGTTCCTCTCGAATTAGAAATTGACTTTGGCGTTGATTGTTACTAGATACAAAGACTATTTCAATTCCTCCATATAGGATGGCTACCGCTTAATTGAAAGAGTTGAAGATCAAACTCAATGATTTACTTTACAAGGGTTTGATCCAACCTAGTATTTCTCAATGGGGTGCTCATGTCTTGTTTGTTAAGAACAATGATGGGTCCCTTAGAATGTGCATTGATTATCGCCATCTCAATAAGTTCACCATAAAGAACAAGTATACTTTCCGTAGGGTTAATGATTTATTCAATCAACTTAGAGGTGCTAGTTAATTTTTCCATGATTGACTTAAGGTTGGGATATAACAAACTTAGGATGAGAGGAGAAGATGTTCACAAAACAGCTTTCTAAACAAGATATGGTCACTATGAATTCCTATTTAGGTACTTTAGGTTAATGAACGCCCCAGCTGAATTCATGGACCTAATGAATAGAGTGTTCTGAGATTACCTCGACTCATTTGTGGGTGTGCTCATTGATGATATTTTGATATACTCTAAGAATGAAGATGAGCATGAGAGTCACTTGAGGTTTGCCTTGCAAGTCCTCAAAGAACACCAACTTTATTTCAAATTTACCAAGTGTGAATTATGGTTAAGGTCGGTTGCTTTTCTTGAACATATTATCTCAGGTGATGGTGAAGAGATTGATCTTAAGAAGACGGATGCGGTCAGAAATTGGCCTAGACCTTTGAATCCCACAGATGTAAGGAGTTTCTTGGGTCTAGTCTACTTCTATAGAAGATTTGTTGATGGATTTTCGTCCATTGCTTCTACTTTGACAGCTTTGACCCAAAAGAAGGTGAAGTTTGAGTGGTTTGAAGCACGTGACAATGTTTTTCAAGAGTTGAAGGATAAGCTTACCTCTGCTCCGGTGTTGACCTTACCAGAGGGCAATGAAGGCTTTGTAGTGTATTCTAATGCTTCCCGAGTGGGCTTGGGATGTGTCCTCATAAAACTTGGCAAAGCAATTTCTTATGCTTCTAGTCAACTCAACGTTCCTGAGAAGAATTACCCAACTCATGATCTTGAATTAGCTGTTGTAGTTTTTTCCTTGAAAATATGTAGTCATTATTTATATGGAGTGCATGTTGATGTGGTTACTGACCATAAAATTCTTCAATATGTATTTACACAAAAGGAGTTAAACCTGCGACAGAGAAGATGGTTAGAATTGTTTAAGTATTATGACATGAGTGTCCTTTCTCACCCCGGCAAATCCAATGTGGTTGCGATGATTTGAGTCGAATGACTATGGGTAGTGTATCTCATGTGGAGGAAGAGAAGAAAGAACTTGTGAAAGATTTTCATAGGGTGGCTCGCTTAGGTGTACAGTTAGAATATTCTTCAAATGGTGTATTCATTGTCCATCATAACTCCGACTCATCATTAGTGAATGAGGTGAAATCTAAGGAGCATTTTGATCCACTATTGATGGAGTTGAAGGAAACGGTACTTGGTAAGCTCAATGAATCATTCTCCCAAGGGGGGGATGGTGTTCTTAGGTACCAAGGGAGATTATGCTTACCCGATGTTGAGGATTTTAGAAATCGAATATTTGAAGAAGCTCATGTTTCACGGTATTTTATACATCCGGGTGCCACCAAAATGTAACATGATCTTGGAGAGGTCTATCGGTGGGATGGTTTAAAGAGGGACATAACAGATTTAGTTGCTAAGTGTCCAAACTACCAATAAGTTAAAAATGAGCATCTCAAACCGGGTGGGTTAACCCAACTCATGGATGTTCCTACGTGGAAGTGGGAAGCCATCAATATAGACTTTGTTGTTGGGTTTCCTAAAACCTAAAAGCAAAATGATTCTATATGGGTTATTGTTGATAGGTTGACCAAATTTGCCCACTTAATTCCTATTAAGTCTACTCACACGGTATAAGATTGTGCAAGGATATACATTCATGAGATTGTGAGTCTTCATGGGATTCCTTTGTCTATCATTTTGGATAGTGGTGCCCAATTCACTTCAAGTTTTTGGAAGGCTTTGCAAAAGGGTTTAGGTAAGCAAGTGAAACTTAGTACCACTTTTCATCCTCAGACAGATGGTCAAGAGGAACGTTCCATTCAGACCCTTGAAGACATGTTAAGATCCTGTGTCATTGACTTCAAAGGAAGTTGGGATTATCACTTACCTTTGATCGAGTTCTCTTACAACAATAGCTATCATTTGAGCATCTCCATGGCATCTTTTGAAACTCTTTATGGTAGAAGGTGTAGATCTACGGATGGATTGTTTGAGGTTGGTGAGTCCTCAATCCTTGGTCTAGATATTATCTATGAAGCTATAGAAAAGGTTCAAATCATAAGAGATTGATTAAAGACAACCTATAGTTGGCAAAAGTCTTATGCCAATAATAGAAGAAGAGATCATGAGTTTGAAATAGATGATCATGTATTCTTGAAGATTTCACCTATGAAAGGGGTGATGAGGTTTTGTAGAAAGTGGAAATTAAGTCCCTGATATGTTAGTCCCTATGAGGTTATGCAACAAATTGGAAAGGTCGTATGTGAGTTGATACTACCCTGTGAATTAGCTTCAGTCCATCCGGTGTTTCATGTGTCTATGCTCAAGAAATGCATAGGTTATCTAGTGTCTATTCTACCTATTGACGGTTTAGGGGTTGATGAGAACCTCTCCTATGAAGAGGTTCCGGTTTAGATCCTAGATCGCCAAGTCAAGAAGTTGAGAAACAAAGAGGCTGCCTCTGTAAAAGTGCTATAGAGGAACCATCTTGTTGAGGGTGCAAAATGGGAGGCTGAAGCCAACATGATGTCCCACTACCCTCATTAGTTTACTCCTTAAGGTTAGACATTCATGTTAATTGTGAAAGTAATGCATGATCATGAAATTGACTTGTTTTCTAAATAGGTAAATGTTTCGTAAAAGTTGTACCAACTAGAGTTATAAGAAAATGCCTTCATACACTATTCTTGAACTTATGTGAAACATGTATGCATATGTTTTCTTGAGATTTTGCAGTTTTGTAGCCATCTTGAGAAGAAAGATAACATGGTAACTATTTGATGTATTTTGTGCTTCTGATAAGGTTGAGAAGGAAGTTCCTCACTATGTTATGAATATGAAGCTCTTATATGTTGTGTATAATGAATTGAGTGCTATGTGTAATGTTATGATATGTGTTGTGAGAAGTTGTAATTTACTCCTATTAGATGTGACTCATTATGATTTTATGTTGTTGATTGGTTGTGCTGCTAGTATTAAGTCTATTCCTACCCTCCAAAAGATTTTAGTGTCATTCGGGGATGAATGTTCCTAAGAGAGGGATAATATAACACTCCGGAAATGTATTGACTTAGACTAGAGATTAATATATAAAATAATGCTTCAAAGGATGTTTCCAGACATATATTAATGTAATAAACTCATTTGGAAAAGGTTAGAGCCAAAATGGCTAAGAAAAATCTTGACGTCCGAAAACTAGCTATTTTTATGTAGTTGACGTCCCTAGGTTTGGTGAAGGTTTCGTAGTGTCAAATGAGGTCTAAGACTTGAAAAGTGACCTTTTATAGTTAGTATGTAATAAAAAGGGTCCAAACGTCTTGTAACGACACCCTAAGGACCACCCTAAGGGCCCTTGGGGAGGACACAAACATGGGTGGGCAGTCTACCTGGTAGTCTGCGAGCAGGCAGAAGTGGAGGCATAGGGTGTGACGCGCGCCTGCCACGAGGTGTTCTGCCTCATGATTTTAGAGGCAACCTCGTGATGCAAGGTTGACATGCACCTCACTGCCTCAACTCAAAATTCTATAAAAATAACGGGATTTGGCCCGCGACGTCCAGCTACTTTCCAGAATCGTTGAAGTCGTATTTTTGGTAATTTAACTTATTAAAAAGACCCATTTAAGTGGAGGGTCTTTTGGGTAATTCATAGGACGACTATATATTGATATTAGGTCTATATTAGACCACTTTTACACGTTACAAATCAGATCGCACGAAATTTCTTTCATCTCTTTCAAGAAGGCTATCTTTTCAAAACTCCATTGAAGAACAAGAAAAGCTTAAGGAAGAAGACGAAGACTTCAATTTTTTTTCATCCATATTTCGTGGATTCTTCATCTATAAGGTATGGGTTTTTCACTCTTGGAATAACTTTTTCCAAGAGGTCCTTTCAAAGATAAGTTTTCAAGAACTTCAAATACTATGATTTTTACTCTACGAAATAGATTTTCTTCCTAACCTTAGATTTATTATTGTCAATGAAAAGGAAGTGTTTTCTATGGTGTATTCCACACGATTTAATGATTATGTTGTTATTTATGTTTGAATTTCATGTAAAGCATTTTCTTATCGACATGATGGTTTCGTATGATTGTTTCTACTACTTGATAATATGAAAAAGTAGGGATCGGAACTAAGACTAGAATGAACTCCTAAATGGCGCTTATCCGTTATCGTACATTATGCATTGATCTTGCATATGATTTTATTACTGTTCTTGATTATGTTTTTTAGTATTTCACTATGTTATGGGTATGAATGTTGTAAGATGAACGTAAGTTCTTAAATAAGGTTCTTTGAAGCTAGATGTAAGTCTTCTAAAGTTGCGATTACTCTACAATGTTTATGTTAGCCTATATATCATCATGCTATAATATGGAAGTATGTACGATGTTGTTATGTGTATATACTGGGCTATGAACATGTTATTAATGAGATCATGAAAAGAACACGAAAAATGTATGTTACGATATCCTCTTGTATGCTTTACACAAAATGACAATGTTATGTTAATCTCACAAAAAAAGGGTTAGAACGAAACGAATTCTAATATATTCCCGAAGAGCTCGTCATCATGTTTATTCAATGAGTTAATCCCCTAGGACCTATGAGAAGTTATAATAAAAAGGAAACATAAAGGTTATTTAGGAAAGGGACTTAAGCTAACACCGATGAACTAGATATGAGAGGTGTCCCGTACCTAGTTGGAAGGTAGGTTCACAATGACTCTCATGAGATTGAGGTTGCCATGTGAGGTGGAACTATGGGTATCTAATACATATGCTTGTTATTGAAATATGTTTCCACCATAGGATACTTGTCATTACCCGTATTCATGAATCCGCATCAGAACCGGCCTTGTAGACCTCTCAGAAATCGCAGCTAAGCCTCTTCTTAGCATTCGTCACATTCATATAGTTAAATTATGGAAAATCAAAAACTTTTAAACATTAATGAACTTTAAATAGGCTTCATATAATCTTTCATGAATTCATATACTATAAGCTCAACTAAAAAACCATCTACAATGGATTACACAATTCAAAAGGAGGATTCAATATTTATATATCCTAATAACTTTGACAAAATGGCCTTAATAAAAAAACATCAAAATGAAATCATCTAAAAGAAATGCTAGGAACAACATACTCTAGATATGTCCAAATACTAGGCTATGAAGATAAAAGTAGAATCAAAAACTAGTGAGGACCCATCAAATGGTCAGGAGATCACTGAGTCCAAACCGCAGCAATGAGTCTTCGATCTTTTCTATGAACTGCACCTATAAAAATGTAAATGTATAGTGTTAGTACACACTTGTACTAAGTATGGGTGTATGCACACATACACATAAGATTATGCATGATCATGGAAAGCTCTTCCAATACAACATGCCATTTCTGGAAAGTGAAGTCACTGGACTTCACTAATTCATTATTTGTGAATTGTGCTATGAATATGATTTATTTTAGTACATTCAAACCAAACAACTCATTTTATATGTGATCATTAGATATTAGATTCATCAACATAATTTTAGAACAACTCGAGAGCTCTCCCTTTTTACTTAGTTTATTTTTCAGTCTTTTTCTTCTTGTTTTTGTGTAGTTCAATTATTCCTTTGATCCTATATTTTACTTACAAGTGGAACGATTCATTGTAGTCCCATACCAACAATAAATCAAGTAAGTAACCCAAGGACTTAGGGAATGATTTCACTATCCTTACAACAAGTCATTCATTACATTCTGTATTCGTTGAGCAGGAACACTTCATAAGCCAGTCTATATTGGCGATGCCACTTATATATTATGGAAGTTATGAAGAATTAATTATCTATTAAATTTTACTTACCTTTATTGGCATAATATAAGAAGTCATTATAAGCCAATTTTATTTGGCTTTGCCTTTTATTTGCTGAAGCTTCATTGGTATCAACACTGGCGATTGATATTCATAAGCTCTGACTTTCATAGCTCACTTTGAACATATGTTCCTTCTTCTTTCATTCTTGCTTTATTAGAGATATCTTTAGAATTTAATGAATCTAGATCATGTGAGGTAACATGAAATCCACTGTCTTCCCTACACTAAAAAGGGGTGATTCGTCGGCTAAGGTGAATCTATGTCAAGTGTTTACCCCACATCGAAAGGGCTGGCTCATGGATATAGTGAACCAAGAAAATTCTTTTGAGCATTAACCGACATAAATCATGTGATCTAAACATGAAATACAGTGTCTTCCCTACACCGAAAATAGGTGATCTCACTGGCCAACGTAAGATCGAAACATACCTAGCTCTCTTAGGTTGAAACCACATGCTAGCTCCCATGTTGGCTAGACATTGTTCTATGACTATGAGACATATGGAGACTACTTATCCCCCTCGTTGGTAGCCTCATCTCATGAGACTTACACGTGAAAGAACAAGCTCATATCTAGTCTATTGGTGCTTTGCTAACTTTATTTATCTTCTTATCTTTTAGAGTTGACTTAAACATTATGGAAGTTTGCTTCTAGATTGAGGTTTATGTACTCTATTGATGAATTTTTATACATTTCCTTACATTTATGAAATATGAATTATCCTTACATAACATCTTTAGTGTTAATGAGACTTTTCTCACACATTCTAACACCCTTTTTCATGAGTATCTTTACATGGTACCTTAGGTGTAAGTGAGGCTTGTCTGACTTCCTTTAACATCTCATTCTGATAACTTTCTTAACTTAAACATATTTAATTATGTTAGTACTCACTTTACTTGCTTACGTTCATTTGGTAGTTACATATTATCGTGTATGGACAAGGAGAACTTCATTCAATGAGTTACATATGTTCATAGTTCATTTGTTTAGGGCCTGTTGGGACTTGTCCAAATGATTGGAATGCCCTTGGATATGAATTCATTAAATTACCTTAGATTTTCTTATTTTATGATTTCAATACATTGCCTATATCTAATTGGCATAATATTAGTATTGGCCTAAACAAATTGGAAAAGGTTTCATAATCATCTTTATTGGCATAAGCCAAATTTACATTCATTCATGTTTAATTTGGTATGTATTAACCATTCGACAATATTTTTAACTATTTAAAGATAACGTTATAGACAATGTATTGTTAGCCATTTTATTGGCATAAGCCAAACATTCACGCAACTATGATTTCATGGAGATCTTTTTAGCCAACCTTATAACATAGTTCAAACATAACATTAGGAGCCATTTCGGACAGCCTCATATGAAAAATTTAATGAACATAACATTTTTATCTAGTCACGTTTAACAGTAGGTATACACATTACGACCATAACATCTCAAGACTAGCATTTTCGGACACAACATAACACTTAGTCAAATCTGAAATTTTTCCTATGAATTTCGGCCTTGCTTTTGAAGTTTTTCTTAGTTAATTAATTCACCTAGGGTAATTACCAAAGTACCCCTAAGTCATTGGACCATAACTAACCCTTTTGGACCATCCTAGGTTAAGTACTAGGATGTTTCTTGAGTTATACGAGGTTAGTGTAAGGATTTAGGTTTTACCATTTAATTTAATTAATTAAATTGATAAGTTAATTAAATAGGTGACATAGGTTAATTAATTAAGTACACTTTAGATTTTAGGACAATAACTAACCCTTTGTACCATCCTAGGTTAGGTACTAGGTTGTCTCTTTAACTAGTTACTAGGTTAGTGTCACCCAATTAGGTCTAAGGTTGTCGGGTATATTAAATTTATTTTTATTTGTCCTAGGTTATTTAGATAGTTAGGTTAGTTAATTAGAGTCTAGATTTAGTTAGAGAGCTAGGCCCTACATGGTGGAACCCTTGTGCACGCCTGCCACCTAACTACCCTAACCGAATTCAGTTAGGGTGGTCCCCTCCTAGGCTGTTTCTCCACATGTGTTGCTTGTACTTTCCTAACTAACTATTCTTGGGGGTTCATTTGGAATGTTTATTTATTATCCCAAGGATCCTCACTATGTCCTTGGGCACTATTTAATCTACATGCCCATTTTAACTGGTCATGTTCTATGGTGCCTAGGCTTGACACTTGGATGCCTAACACCTATTGTGTAAATCTTGGACAATCTATGTTTTAAGCATAGGGTATTCACTGCAGGTACATTTCTTAAACAAGCTCATTAATACTTAGAAAAATATGCTAACACCCTTTAACCCAATATTTTCTAATATGCCCAATATTATGCTTATTTGGGTAATATATAGAAATTGGCTAATAGCCCTTAGCCAATTTTCTATACTATGCCCAACATTTCTCTATATTGGGCATTGGAATGCCTATGTATCCGCAATACACATTCTTAAATAATTATTGGTCTCTTGACAAGACATTTAATTTTCTGGGATGTTACAATACTAGGTAGTGGATCCACCTAGAATGCTATGTCATGTTAGGTTCTAATTTGGCGGGTAGACCACCTTCTTTCTGTGTGGGATTTTATGACACAGGATTCCATGTTTATCTCACATGGTCTATGTAGGTTAAGGAGAATGTTCCCTCATATAAAATGAAAGACAAGTAAATGAACGTTGACTAGGGTGACTTTAGGAGTCCACTTAGTAGAGATATGGGTATGTGACTCTACCTAGACATTGCAAAAGTTGACTCTAAGGGAAATCCTAGGTGATTGTTCTTATGTAATATGATAACATGAAAGGTATGATTTCTATGATACATGATGTTACTCTTACATAATGTTGGTCTTTATGATGAATATGTTATTGGGTTATATTGTTAAATGAAGTGATGACTACTTATGTTTCAAGTTATATGAAGCAAAGCTTTACTCATGGTCTCCTATCTGATCTACTTGGTTGTGTGGGGTTATGGGGCTTCACATGACCATTGCACCTATAGGTTGGGGATGGGATCATTGGTAAGTGTTTTGTATATTATTACTTGATCTATTGAATATGAAAAATATAATATGACTCTATGATTATATGCCTTTGCTTACGATCATTCTTTATGTTGATGGAATCCTTAACTTGTATATGTTATATGGTAAGTGCATTGATGAGTTTCATATGACTTAGCATGTTTCATAAAGATATGATAAATTATCATTTTTCATGCATGTCCTTAAATGTTATGTGCATATTCCCATACTAAGTACATGTGACATTCTAACCCCATTACATTATATACTACAACTGTAGGTTCCGGCAATTGAAGTTAAGGAGGTCGATTTTGACGAAGCTTGGAACTCTTTCTCCAAGCCTTGCTAGATCCTCATGTTCGGGACACAATCTTATTTTCAAGCTTATGAAGACTTTAGTATATATTAGGAATATCCTATTTCCATCATTTTTTTTGGATTCTTTTTTATTAATGCCTATATGGCATATTGATTATGTAGTGGCTAAGTCCATATTTGCACTCTTTAGATGGTTTTTTATATGTGAGACAATTTCTTATAATATTGTATGGTTTATAAGTGATAATTATGAAGTCTAAGTTTATTGCAAGTATAATGTAAAAGTTTCAATTTTTCCACAATTCTTAGTGATCACATGTTATGAAAAATGCTAAGGTCTTGTCTTAGTCTTTTGAGAGAACGATGATGCCGGTCTCATGTAGGGTACGCGCTCCGGGTGTAACAGACATTGTAAATCTAGCGGAAAATTTAAAACTTTTCATAGTACATGATATGCTAGAAATTGTACTGCGTATATATAAACTATAAGACATAGTACATAAATAGACTCTAAGTCTCTTTTCCATCTTATACTCAACAACATTAGAATACATCAGGGACATAACCCTAAAACATAAAACATCACTATACAATATTAATAAACTTTACAGTAAAGTCATAAGTAGGAGATCCTTGAACTTAAGGATTCCTTTCATTGAGCTTGTGAATCATCTATCAAGTTCTTCACAATTCAATACATCCTTTAAGCATCCACAACCTATACATTGTGTAAAAATTAGAGAAGAATGGGATTAGTACAAGAATGCACTAAGTATGGCAACCATTTAAAAACATGCATTTGAAAGGGACATTTTTTTGAAATTATACTTCATGCATTTTTAATTAAATCTTTATAAAACCTTTAAAAAATAGAATTTATATATTTAATATACTTAATATAAACATATTCAAAGGACAAACATCATATAAGATCGCACACAGAATTTATGACATTTTCAAGTCATTTTACAGTAATCTCTTTCACGTTTACAGTGACCATTAGTTCCTTTATTCATTAACTTCCCAAGTAACCCTCTAGTGATACATGGTGCAATTTATTACCTTAAGGTCACAAGAAATCATACATATAACTTATTCAATGCAACACGTAACATCATAGGAGTTTAGTACAACATAGACCTATTTAAGCCAATAGCATAGGACAATTACAGTAAGCTACATTCAACTTGCAACAACAATGACTTCAATTTACATGCATCATAATTAGACTTCGTTCATGATCCCAATCTTGGTCAACTAGTGAAATGAACATATGAAGCCCCATAACCCCATACATTCTGAGTAAACCTTTCATGAGCCCACAAACCTTAACATTTCATACATCAACGTAACAAGTAAAGATGACTTCATTCATGTGAATACAAGACCTTCATAATATAGTGCTTTAGACCAACATAGTGCATATAAGGATAAGACCACATCATATATGTTCATACCATGCACATCTTCATAACAAGTAGACCATATACTGCCAAGTCATGCATATGGACATAAACATAATCATACATATTAATTCACCTTCCTATATCTTCTTAAGAAGCTACTTGTGCATTGTCTAGATGGGTTTATTACTTCCACCTATCCTAACTAAGTTACCTTGAGTCCTCCTAGTTTGGATCTCATTCATTTATATCCAACGTTCATTTTACATTTAGAAAACTACAGCCTTAACTGACACTAAGACCATGGTTGCAAAACATGGAATTCCTTGTTGTAGAGCCTTACACCAACGGAAGATGTTCCTACCTATCCAAGGTAGAACATTAACACATGCTAGCATACTAAGTGATATCACATTGCTAGATCCTATGTGGCAAGCATAGTTATGAAACTTGAAGGTACATGTGAAAACCCTCTTTATGACAAGATGGGTCATTATGGTTAATCAATTATGGAAAAACTATTTATTCCTATTGAGGCATTGTGGTTATCCACCTCATGAGATTTACGGTGACCTAACTTCCCACATCTAGAAGGGACACACACTCATATTCAAGTTCACTCGGTGCTCAGCTATGTTCCATTTATTGAAAAGCCTTCATTAACATTTCTTTATAAAATATAGGCTTAGGAGAGTAATCCCCTCATATGCTTAGCTCATAGTCCATAGATAAAAGTTCATCAACCTAAATCATGTGAGAAGATCCATTCACATGGACATAGCATATGTATTAGCATTATCTAGTTTAGGATACACTTGAGCACACCTATCAACGCTCCTCTATGGCTAGATCATCATTCATCCGTGTGTGTATACATATATGTGAACAAACCTTTCACATAACACATTAAGTTACACATATTCATACATCCATATTCATACATAAGGAAACCAAAACTAGAACTATCCTATCAAGGTACACATGTGCAATGCATAGGCAAAGTCCCATTTTCGTTTCCCATACTAGTACACCTATCAACTCATCCTAACTAAGGAAACACATATTATAGTTCAATAAGCATCATCTTAACGTGCATAGTAGTAGACACTAGTGAATATTAGAATTACCATTAATTTAGACACCATGACCTATACTACTTGTAACATGCAAGTAAGTAAGTGTATGTGTACATTGGTCAACATGATCACATAATGTCTATCAACAACACATTGATTAATCCACTTTAACACCATAATACTCTATCAAGCATAACCACACAACACACAATAGCATAGCAGACAAGTCAACCTCATATTACAGTTAAGACTCCTAACTTGTGATATTCATGCATTCTCGTAGGGGTAAATATGTAAGGGATCATTAACCATTTTAATCATTAATTGCAGAACCTATAATTTACCCTAACATGTATATAAAAGATTTTACACAATCGCCATACCACCTAGAGCACAAATAGAATAAGAAAGTAGGCATAAACTTCTCATAGTGTAATAGTCATAAGCAAGCACTCATATATTCATCATGTTTGCCTTCAAGGACATGGTAAACACACATATATATTGAAAATTAAGTAACCATTTCCACCATAAATGGACCATACCACACAATTCCATACAAGACTTCATCAACATTACTATAAAGAAATAGAGATGTATAAGAGAAGAGGAATTCTTACCAATCCTTTAGCCTTTTGTCATCATTGACCATACTACTTTTTTATTAATAAATCAAGTATATGGCAGCAGCTTAAAGTACCATAATCATATATGAAGTTAGGCATAAGCAACTACATGGCCATGCTACAAACTAGTACAACATATCATTAACATGCTAGATGTAGAAGGACATAGACCATCAACAAAGTTCACTTGCATGGAATATAGATCATATTTCATAAATAATATCAATCTAAGGAAGTATCTAAATCTACACTTAATCATATAGAAATAATGCTTACATCCCTACAAGATCAAGATACTATCGTTGGCATTAAACTATCAATTCAATGTAGAGTAGAGAGAATAGGCCATCATACTAATTTTCCCAAAGTATTAATCATAAATAATATTATTCAAATAAAGTACATTCTAGGAAGTAGATAACGAGATAGGATATTAACTCTTATTCATACTTTATTCATCTCAGAACATAGATCACATCACCTACATAGCATTATGTATTCATAGACTTAAAGATGCTAGATCAGTTCATGTAAGCCTTTATTTAATTTGATCATCAAGGATTTATACCCAAATTTCATCCATAAATACCAACTAAAGGCAGTATCTACAATCATGCTTTGCATAATCAAAATCATACAAAATTACTATAATCGAAATTCATTGTCACACTTAGAAACATAGGTGATTCATACTCAAATCTTCATACATTGATCTTAATGGACAGTTCCTCAAAAATTCATAATCAATTGACGTAAATAACAGTAGATATAAACAATTCAACGTAAGAGAATCACAATTCAATTAATAACAAGTCAAGATCACAAAGCCCATGCAAGGCTAAATCGATTTATGTAAGGAGCATGGGTTCAACATGAAATTGAAGTGAAATCACGTTAAAACAAATCTATTAACATGAATTCATAATGATTTCACCATTAAAAATGTTTTAGAAAGAACCCGTGGCTAGATTGAAAAAGTGAATTATTGATCATAAATCTTCTTTGAAAACTTTGGGAAGAACTCTCCAAGTGAAAGGTTCCTTAATGATGAAGGATCACCATTTGTCTAGTTGAACACTCTAATACATGATGATTCATACATGGAAATCAAAGATCCAAACTGTTAGCTTCACTAACAATGGTGGTTTCTAGGGAGAATACTTTGGAGGGAAAGGTTCAATTCGTGTACAGGGGATTGGGAATGGGATGTTCACGTTTTTTTATCACTTATATACACCCAAAAATAGAAAAATAAAACTATAAGAGTCAGGTTAGGACGTGCGGTGAATTTTCCATTCACCCCTTAAATAACACAGTCTGCTAGGCAGTAGCTACAAGCCACCATCAACGGAACCCATCGTTTGGCCGTTGGTCAATCGACTAGCCGTCCTTTGGCTTACATCGATTGGTCCCTAGCATAATTTTGGGTTGAAACCTCCCCAATATAAGTTTACATCGACGATACCTCACCAACAGGCCGTTGGTTGACCAATTAGCCGTCGTTTGGTCCGTCGATTGACACTGCCAAGGCAGTGTCTCAACCAGCCTAGGGTCCTTATTGTTGGGCCTTTTGCGGGGACCTTTAGAAGTTGTACCTTGACGTTTTCAATGTAAATCCAAACCTTGACAAGTTTTAGACCTTCCACATGAATTTCACCAAAAACAAATACACGTAACTCGTCGAAACAGGCTAGGTCCCATAAAGACACAAATTGAGCATTTTAAGCGCTATCTTTCGAACGCCTTGGACGTTCTTGGTCGTTTGACCTTCAAACTTCTAGAAAATCCATATAACATCTTTAAAAATAATTATAACTCATTTTAGGACTTCATAATCTCATATCAAACATTATATAAACACGCATGGACACATAGGTGACTAGTTGTCGAACGTTTTGGTGTCCCTTGACCTTCGACTTCCAAATCACTTCAAATTTTACACGCTGCCTCTAGACTATATTATAAGTGATTTTAGTACCTTATAAACTTACGACAAACATGTTAGAATCTAGACACCCTAACTCATTTTTGGGTCTTACAATATCCCCCACTTGGGAGCATTCTTCATCGAATGACACTTCGGGCTCTTTAATCACAAGAAGGATTTCAATGCATCATAGAGAAGTTTATAACGTTTGTAACAGCATCAATTCATTTTAGAACTTAATGCACACAAGCAAGAAAAAGCATTACTCACTCACTCTTTAATGCATCAAACACAAAGGCTCTTATCATGTTCATAGGAGGAACATCCTTCTCCTAATCATAACATTGTCATTATACTTCAATTCTTTAAGAGCTCGTTTTGTAACTACTCTTTAAGTCACACTTAGACAGATTTTCAACAACACTCAAGAAGCAATTTAGGCACCCATACATCAATGCACATAGACATGAGTTAATTGAATCAACAAAGATCTTTATTTGTTACACCTAGTGCCATGAAGGTCATACTCAATCATACCATTCTTAGTGGTCTCCATGGAGGAATGTCCGTCTCCTCAACACACTTACATGTATCATGAGTTCACACCTTAGCAAAGTACAAGGTCAATTCCTTTTAAACGAGAAATGCTCATTTTTTAACCAAGGTATGAGCTTGTTTTCTTCCTAGTGAAGTATAATTGGTAAGTTACACCAAATACATCACAACGAATAGGAAACCATTTCACAAAATATCATTTTTTAATATAGTACTCACCTTAACAGCAAGTATTATTTGGTAAATATAACGTAAATCATAGGCATACGTATAAATACTTAGCTAAACATGCTTTCACTTTTCAAGAGTGAGCCTACAATCATTCTTCCCAAAACATACAAGTCACATAATTTTCAAGAGACTCAACATATTTCACATTTAAAAATACTCAACTTTTCATTATAATGCTAAACATTTCACCTCGCAAGTGACTATTACCATGTTTCTTATCTCATGAAGTCAAATGCACACTAGCACATCTAGATCAAATTTAACATGGTAAAACATGGATTTTATCAAAAAAATGCTTTCATGCACTTTTGAATCTTTACATTATCTTTAAGGTAATATCAATCAATGCATACCAAACATATAAGATCATGCAATTCATACTTTATGCAGAACTCTTATTCATGAACAAGCTTACTAAAAATTTATTAGTTTCAAGCTCAAGTAAAATAGAAGGGACAAAATAGAAAATATCTACAACCTGACTACTCCATCACCATCCTCCACATAGGGAAAACCCAATTAAGAGCAACTTAACCCAAACTTAGGAGGATCTTAACTTAACAACATTCATTTTCATCACTTAAAAGTGATTACAACTTTAAAAGGGTTTACAATAAGTTTACATAGGAACACCGAGGTCATACATCATTAGGGGAAACAACAAGGGGACTTAGTCTTAAGAATTTTTTTCTTTTCTTTCAACATTAATGTAAGGTAACTTCTAGGTCAATCAAACCTACATCATCACCCTAGCAAGACAAGAATACTACCCTTAATTCTAGGGGAAACATCAATTCCATAACATCAAGGGACTAAAAACACAATAAGAAGTTAGAAACCAATCCACAACTCATCATGCAATAAGAATCTTATTTTTTATGCCAAATAGAAAAATCTCCTTTTTACATTCATTATCATGACTATATGCATCAATTATATACACATTTCGACAACATCTAATCAAAGAACATTTTAGTTGGTTTCCCAAAAATATTACCATAAGCTGCCTAGCATTATAGTGAGCATGCGTCAACATTCCAAAAATGCAACATTTAGGCAATTGATTGGAAAATCATGACAATATGAGATACAACACTTTACCAAGAAAAACATACTATCATCTAATCTAGGATCAAGTCTCCACAAAGGGCTCCAATCCATACTAGGCAAGTTATCAAGGACCACACATATACAAAGGAAAACATTGAACACTTTTAAGCTCATACTCTTAGGGTAGCATGCTTCCATAGGTAGTCAATAAGCTTTTCGAGTTCAAATCATAGTATTAGGCTACCATCAAGTAAAACCATATAGGAATATATAATTCCAAAAGAATTCATTTTAACCATCATAACATCTAACATGCTTTAGCTATATCATGACATACATTTCTCAATATAAAATAATATTTCACATAAGTTTTCATATATAGCCATAAATGGCATCACATCATCAAAACATAACAAAATTCACCTTCACACATACTCATACAGACCATAAAACCAAGATAAAAATTTAAACTCACCATTTTTCCTTCAAGTATGGAGAGCAATCTCATCAAAGCAATCACATCAAAAAGACCACCGGACAAGAAAACATAAGAGAGAGATCTTTTAGAGTTAAGTTCTATGGAACGATATGAGAATGATGAGAAGGGAAACTCTATCTTCCTATAGCCTCTCGTACCATTTGATGAAACACGACTCACCACCAATAATACATGAATCTACTAGATGTGGCAATATGAGACTTGTTTGACCCTAACCCACTTTTATAAACATATAGCTCTAATACCACGTTTGTCACAACTGGGGAGCACCCCCAAGAAGTAACATGACGTACATGACCTCTTGGAGGTCTTATACAGCCCAATAGTTATCATTAATCGCATTGACATAGTAAATATAGTGGAAAATCTAAAAATTTTCATAGCACATCATATGCTATAAACTATACTTCATATATATAAAATAAAAGTCATATTACATACTTACACTCTAAGTCTCTTTGTCATCTTAGAATCAACATTATTAGAATACACTAGAGACACGACCCATAAAACATAAAACATAACTACACAACATTAATAAACTTTAGTCATACGTAGGAGATCCTTGAACTTAAGGAATCCTTTCATTGATCTTGGGAATCATCTTTAAGGCTCTTCACCATTCAAGAAATACTTTAGGAATCCATAAACTACACTTTGTGTAAAAATTAGAGAAGAATGGGATTAGTACAAGAATGCACTAAGTATGGCAACCATGCAAAAACATGCATTTAAAAGGGACATTTTGTTGAAAAATACTCCATGCATTTATGAATAATTCTTTAGAAAACCTTTAAAAATAGCATTTATATCATTCATATACTTCATATAAACATATTAAGAGGCCAAAAATCACATAAGATCCCATATAGAATTTATGACATTTAAAAGTCATTTTATAGTAAGACCTTTCACCTTTACAATGAGCATTATTTCCTTTTATTAATTAACTTCCCAAGTAACCCTCTAGTGATACTTGGTGCAATGTATTACCTTTAAGGTCACAATAAAACATACATATAACTTACACAAGGCAACACATACCATTATAGGAATTTAGTACAACATAGACATATTTAAGCCAACACTATAGGACAATTACAGTAAGCTACATTCAACTTACACCTATAATGACTTCACTTTACATACATCATTATTAGACTTTGTTCATGACCCAAATCTTGTTCCACTAGTGCAATGAACATATGAATCCCCATAACCCCATACATTTTTATTAAACCTTTCATGAGCCCACAAACCTTAACATTTCATACATCAACATAACAAGTAAAGATAACTTCATTCATGTCAATACAAGACCTTCATCATATAGTCCTTTAGACCAAAATAGTGCATATAAGCATACGAACACATCATATATGTTCATACAATGCACATCTTTATAACAAGTAGACAAAATACTACCAAGTCATGCATATGGACATAAACATAATCATACATATTAAATCACCTTCCTATTACTTCCTAAGGAGCTACTTTTGCAATGTCTAGATGGGTTCATTACTTCCACCTATCCTAAGTAACTTACCTTAAGTCATCCTAGTTAGGATCCCATGCATTTACTTCCATTGTCCATTTTACTTTAAGGAAACTATAGCCTTAACCGACACTAAGACCGTTGGTGCTAAACATGGAATTTGGTGTTCTATAGCCTTACACCAATGGAAGGTGTTCCTACCTAGCCAAGGTCGACCATTAACACATGCTTGCATACTAAGTGATATCACATTAGTAGATCCTATGTGGCAAGCATCGTTATGGAACTTGGAGGTGCATGTGAAAACCCTCTTTATGCCAGGTTGGGGAATTATGGTTAATCACTTATGGAAACCCTATTAATGCCTATTTAGGAATTGTTGTTATCCACCTCATGAGATTTATGGTGACCTAACTTTCCACATTTGGAAGGGATACACACGCATATTCAAGTTCACTCGATGCTAAGCTGAGTTCCCTTTTTTGAAAAGCCTTTATTAACATTACTTTATAAAATATAGGATTAGAAGAGTAATACCCTCATATGCTTAGATCATAGGCTATAGATTAAAGTTAATCAACCAAAATCCTGTGAGAACATCCTTTCACACGGACATAGCATTTGTATTAGCAATATCTAGTTTAGGATACACTTGAGCACAACTTTCGAGGCTCCTCTATTTGCTTGATCATCATTTATGTTTGTGTGTATACATATATGTGAGTAAACCTTTCACATAACATATTAAGTAACACATGTTCATACATCCATATTCGTACATTTAGAACAAAAACTAGAAATATCCTATCAAGGTACGCATGTGCAATTCATAGGCAAAGTCCCATACCCTTGCCCATACTAGTACACCTATCAAGTTATCCTAACTAAGGAAACACATGTCGTACTTTCATAATATCATCCTAACATGCATATTAGTAGACACTAGTGAATATGAGAATTACCTTTCATTTGGACAGCATGACCTATACTACTTGTACCATGCATCTAAGTGAGTGTATGTATACATTGGTCAACATGATCACATAATGTATATCAACAAAACATTGATGCATACACCCTCTAAGACCATAATACTCTATGAAGCATAAACCACACAACACACAATAACATAGGAGACAAGTCAACTTCATATTACACTTAAGACTCGTAACTTGTGTTATTCATGCATTCTCTTAGGGGTTCATAGGTAAGGGATAATTAACAATTTTAGCTCATCAATGAAAGCACCTATACTTTACCCTAACATGGATATACATATGCTTACACAATCGTCATACCACCTATCACATCTATAATAGGAAAGTATGCATAAAATTCTCATAGTGCAATAGTCATAACCAAACACTCATATATTCATCAAGTATTCCTTCAAGGTCATGGTCAACACATATATACGTGAAAATTAAGTAAACACCTCCACCATAAGTGTACCATACCACACAATTCCATACAAGGCTTCATCGACATTACTATAAAGAAATAGAGAAGTAGCAGAGAAGATGAATTCTTACCAATTCTTTAGACATTGTTCATCATTGACCATTGCTACTCTTTTATCAATAATTCAAGTTAAGGGCAGTAGCTTAAGGTACCATAATCATACATGAAGTTAAGCATAAGCTACTACACTGTCATGCTACAAACTAGTACAAGATATCACTAACATGCTAGAATGTAGAAGGAGATAGACAATCAACCAATTTCACTTTCATGGATTATAGATCATATTTAATCAATATGATTAATCTAAGACTCTAGCTAAATATACACTTAATCGTATCGAAATCATGCTTTAATCCCTACAAGATCAAGATACTATCATAGGCATCAAACTATCAAATTCAATGCAGAGTAGAGAGATTAGGCCATCTTACTAATTTTCCCATGTATTAATCATCAATCATATTTTACCAATAAATTACATTCTTGGAAGTAGCTAACGAGATAGAAAATCAAGTCTTATTCATACTTTATTCATCTGAGAACATAGATCACATCACCTACATAGCATTATCAACTCATAGACTAAAAGAATCTAGATGAGTCATGTAAGCCTTTATTTACTTTGATAATCAAGGATTTACACCCACAATTCATCAATAATAACAACTAAAGTCATTAGCTACAATGACGCTTTGCATAATCGACGTCATACACAAAGTATATAATCGAAATTCAGTGTAACACTTAGAATATAGGCTATTCATACTCAAATCTTCATATATTGATCCTCATGGATCGTTTGTGATCGATTCATAATCAATATCGTAAATAACCGTATATATAAGTAATTTAACGTAAAGAGTCACAATTCAATCGATAAAAAGTCAAGACATCAAAGTCCATGCAAGGCTAAAATAATTTAAGGAGGGAGGATGGGTTCATCATGCAGTTGGAGTAAAATCACGTTGAAACAAATATATTAGTATCAATTCATCATGATTTAACCATTTAAAACGTTTGAGAAAGAACCCACGGTTATATTGAAAGATTGAAAGATTGATCATAAAATCTTCTTTGAAAGCTTTGGGAATAACTCTCCAAGTGAAAGGTTACTTAGATATGGAGGATCACCATACTTTTGTCCAGTTGAAAACCTCTAAAAATTTATGATTCCTACATGAAAATTAAAGCTCCAATATGTTGTTGAGTTTCACCTACAATGGTGGTTTTTAGGAATAATATTTTGGAGGAAAAGGTTCAATTCGTGTAGAGAGGATTGGGAACGGGATGTTCACATGATCACTTATATACACCCAAGAGTATATAAACAAACCTATTAGAGTCAGGTTGGTACGTGGGGTAAATTTCCCATTCACCCCTTCAACAAAACGGTGTGCTAGACAGTAGCTACAGGCCACTATCGATGGAACCCATTTACTAGACATTGGTCAATCAACTAACTATCCTTTGGCTTCCTTCGATTGGTCCTTAGGAAAATTTTGGGTAGATTCCTACCCAAGCTAAGTGACCATCTACGAGACCTCACCAACGAGGCGTTGGTTGACGAACTGGACGTCGTTAGGTCCGTCAATTGACACTGCCAAGGCAGTGTCTCGACCAGCCTTGGGTCCTTCTTGTGCGGCCTTTTGGGGGACCTTGGAAGTAGTATCCAGATGTTTCCAAATATAAATACAACGATTAACAAGTTTTATACCTCCCACATGAGTTTCACCAAAAAAAATACACGTAACTCGTCCAAAAAGGCTAGGACCCATCAAGACAAACATTGAGCGTCTTAAGGCCTATCATTCAAACGCCTTGGACGTTCGTGGTCATTTCTCGAAACACCATATACCATATTTAAACATCATTATACATCATTTTAAAAATACATAAGCTTGTATCATACAATTTATAAACACTTGCCTTCAACCTACACTTATATAGTATAGAAAAGTATGGGGTTATTACAAACATTGTACTATGTATGGAACTATTCAAAAACACATGTAAAAAAGGAAATTTAAGGTTAAATAAAGCTTTCATGATATATAAGTAAAATCTTCATGAATATAGTAGCAAAATAACATATAATCATCATTTAGCACATAAGGTACAACTTCCATAATTTTAACATAGGTCCACACTTTCCGTGAACTCATTTCCCTTGAAGTTTCCCTACAAAAAGTTATCCTAAGACTCACTAGGTTAAGACATGAAGAAACAGCCCATACAATCCCTTCAATACACACCTAAGTGATCATAAAGACTACCGACCATAGGCTAGCTTTACACGGGTAATAAGCCCACACTCAACATCAAAGACACTATGGAACATACTTACATTTAAGGACTTCACATAAAGACCCTTTTCCAAGGCAACCCCCAAGTTACACAGTGCAATGTTAGAGTAGCATCCTTTACTACTATTCCTACCAAGTGCTACTTGAAGATTCACTTATATTAGGTCACACCACATGCATCATACATAAACTTCAACATACAAGACATAACCTTAACATTCTTTCTTAACTTTAGAGATTAAGGCACATAACTTCACTTACTTTACATAATGACCCATTTATACATTTCATATAAATAAGCACCAACACTCCCGATAAAAGCCTACTTGTGCAATGTGTAGATAACGTCCCATACCACCACCACCGTAAGTAGTACACTCTTTCGAAGACATAGGTCATTATATTATTTTGTGGGGGCTAGGTTTAACCTACATAGACCATGAGATCTAGATATGGAATCAATGTATTAATCCTACCAGATGAGGGAGCGCACTTTGCTAAGGTAGGGTCAATCTTGAGTCTTTACATAGATTTTCCATTAGCTACTCCTATGCGGTCTTACACTCAGGGATTAAAATATTGCTTCTAAGTAACTCATACTCTACTAAACAGGAGTGCTCATTTCAAGAGGTACATTGGTTTCAACGTCTCTACTCACGAAGTAAAAGCACTCCTTCTTTAAATCCTCTCGGTGTTAAGCATTGTAATACTCCGAAAGTAAAAAGTCTAATCTAGAGCGTAATATGAGAGTCTAATAGTACTAGAACTTTTTTAAGGTTAATTATAGAGTATTTGAGTAATTTAGGAAGTTTGAGAATCAAAACATCAAGGAACGTCTATGGCGTTTGGATACTAGTTCAGAAGGTGCTAGTGTGCCTTAGCCTATTTGACTAAGTTTTAAAAGTCATAAAATGATTAAATTTGGTGGTTAGGTTTCTAACACGTATTAGAGTTAATTTATAGTCAAAACACTTGGGTATGACTCCCCAATACCAACAAAGGGCCCTTAAGGAGGACCCTTAAAGACAATATGTTAATCTAAAGATTTTATAGCTTATATGTGGATTTTATTGTATTGATATATGGGCTATGCCTAATGGATATACTCTAGTTTATATGGTTATGAGATGAAACATCCGGCTTATAACTATTGAACACCACCTCTCAACTCAATAAGGGCATCCATCCTCCAACCTGTCTTAGAAAGCCCTTGCGAATAGTGAGGTTGATACTAAACACTTCATCTCAACTCACGAAGAGTATTCACCCCAAAACACCATTTTTACATATAATAGGGTTATTAGGGATTTTCTAGGCACTTCATCTCTACTCACGAAGAGTGTCCACCCTAAAATCCCCCATTCACATCCATTAACTTTATTCATTCATTTAAACTGTGTGTGAGTACATGTTAGAGTAACTTTCACATAATCACTATTTTCATAACATTGACTCCTGAAAATAGTCATACCTTCATTCTTCATATTTCACACACCAGCATGCTTCATATATATATATACTTCACTTACGCATAACATCATCAATATATAAATTTCCATCTCATAAAACATATTATGCATAAACATCATAATCATCATTTCACTTCACAGTCTATGCCTTGAAGGCATAATCACAATACACACATTTATACAAAATAATCATGTACTTCAAGTAAACACCGCCACCAAAGGTGGACTATACCACTCAACAGAATTTCACAATAAGAGCTAAACAATATAATCAACTTACCATTCGTCCAAGCTTTCACCATCTTTTTTCAATTTCTCAAATAAATCTTCTTAAAATATCATTTAAGGCAGTAGCTAATTAAAACATAACATAAACATCTTTAACTCTAACAAGTTCTAACATTATCTAGATATATACACTAAACCCACTTCATAAGCTAAAAGTTGGAAATATTCATGAGCATGGGTTCATTGGGGTTTGACAATAAAAACATCAATCAACACTAAAAACAACACATTTCAATAATTAATATGTTTTCATGCAAAGACTCATGCTTAGAGTAAACAATAGAAGAAGTTGGAGTTTTAAAATCCTTTTTGAAATATCTTTGAAGTGTCTTTTTGAATAAAATAAAGTTCAAGGATGAACTGCCATACCTTAATATTAATACACCCATGAGATTTGTGTTGAATACTTGAAGAACTTGGTCTTCTCCTACGAGCTTGAAGGTTCTTCAATGAAGGATTTTGGAGGAAAGGTTTTGGAAATATAATTGTTTAGAACTTGAGGGTTTGAATTGGTGGGGGAAATGGGTTTTAAAGTTACCTAAAACATCCCACAAATAAAACCCAAAGTTCCCAAAAGACCTCTACACCAATTGGACCCTTTTTCAAAGTCTAATTTCACTTAAAAAGCGGCCAAATGTAGGACTTGGCTGCGTGTCGCGGGGTCATCTTCTGATCGTGCTTCTGGAATTTATTTTGGCACAAAAGGGTTCGGGTTGGCCCCTTGTCGCAGGGAAAAATTTGCCCATCATGTGCTAGTTGCGCAATGCGCCTTGGCTCCACATCTTGGCTTCCCGGCAGCTTTCTTGGCCAAAATTTGGGGACCCTTAGGGTGGTCCCCGAGGAGTCATACTTAAACGTTTTTGACCCTTGGTATATCCCTCTAGGTACTATGGTCATCTTCAATGTATTTATACTCCAAATAAGACCTAAAATCATGCAGAAAAAACAAAGACACAGTAACTCAGACTTAAGGCTAGTTTTCGAACGTCTTGGTCGTCCCTTGACGTTTGACTTCCAATCTTACAAAACTGACCTCAAATACTTAAATTCAATATTTTAAAACATTATTAACCCATGAAAAACTAGCGAAGCTCTAGTTCATCATAGTTCGTTATGATAGTCATTACACTCATGAAGCACATGCTACGATCTATTTGGACCTGATTTATTTTGGGGTCCTTACAATATCCCCAACTTGGGAAAGATTCATCCTCAATGACAACTTAATAAACACTTAAATACCAACTCTAGACTGGCAGCCCATCTTACATGCATTATACCTAAATGCACATAGTTAAATCAAGGAAAGCAATTCAATTCCAAGCTAAACATAACTATACATAATCATATACCTCATAAAAAGGCCCCTTATCCTCCACTTGGGAATAAACTACACAAGTCATTCTAACATCATTCTTTCATAACAAGGAAAACATCAAGTATTAACAAAGCATTTCAAAGCAACAAGACAAAATCTGAATTTTTTCATAATTCATTTAAAGAAACACATGTCGGAGAGGGACATAAGAAGATCATTCTTGATCACCTTTGGATTCGAGAGTATAGAAACTATTCCTCTTTGAAGGACCATATTAACTTCTTTAATAGCAACTTTCTTTCCTTCCCTCACATTAGCTTTTGCCTTAGGGAAATCATTCATCATATGATCACTCTCACCACACCCATAGTGTAACACTTAAAAAATCCAAGACGATTCTTAGAGCCGAACATAGGTTATATGGGGTATAAGCACTGTTTTAAGACCTATTGTAATTAATATAGGTCATTTAGGATGTTTAAGAACAAAAATGTCCAAGAACGTCCATGATTTTTGCAAAATAGTTCTAAGGGGTACTAGTGTGCCTTAGCGTATTTGACTAACTTTTAGGTGTCGAAAATGCATGAAATTAGGTGGAAGGGTGTATAAAATGTTTTTAAGGTGATTCATGGTAGAAAAATATGGGCATGAATCCTTATGGACCAACCAAGGGTCCTTGAGTAGGACTCTAGCATGTAGGAGGCAACAATGCCTAGGCAGTGTGCAACAACAAGAAACCATCACCGGCTCATGCATGGATCGACGGTTCCTCATTCCCACCTTCGTCCCATACTTAGACATATTGGTGGAACCCTCTCCTGCACAAGTCTCTGACCACATCGACGAGTGAGCAGGACGGAGGGGGAGGCTGTCGTCGACTCACAGACAGCCCATCGGAAGGGTTCCGTTTGTGAGGGTAAAGTTGCTGCATTTTTTAATGTTGGTTCATTTAATTATTTAAGGGTTTATAAGGTTAATACGTATTTTAATTGATTCTAACTAATTTAATTAATTTCCTCTATAAAGAACCCAACCCTCATTAATCTAAACACAACTCACCAAAAAAACACTCTTCTTTCTCTCTTCTTTCTCTCTCTATTTGGAAGCTACCTTTGAAGAAAAGCTAGGGAGAAGTTTTAAGGGATGTAAATGTACTATTTCACCATCAAATCTTCATCAAAAGTTGAGGTATGGGATCGAATTCATCTTAAGACTCTTTCCTAAAAGGGTTCCTTCAAAATGGATTTCAATAGTTGGATTTTCGAGTGGGTTTCACTCAATTACGAATTTAATGTAATGAAATGATTTTTTATGGTTTATTTAGGATATAATGGATATATTAACATGTAACTTAACTTGATTATAGTAATTTGTGATGATTTTACCTAAATTGAATAGCATGATCCTTGACCTTTAAACCTAGGTTTATCTTGATGTAAATTGGGTTGGGATTGATTCAATTGTCTTGATTATGGTTTAAATCACTATAAGATGATGTTGTTAAACCAATAATTAACAAATTAGAATGAATTTTTGTCTTTCATGCTAATCTTGAGAAGTGGTCTAGGTTATGAAAATTGAATTAAGTAATCTTATTTTAAGAATTGTTTTTGTATTGAATTATGGTATAGTAACTCTTCTAGAATTGTTATCATGTTGATTATTGAATTATGATGTTTAACATAAAAATTGGATTTAATTAAGGTTTGGTGCTAAGGCTTAAATGATGAATCATACAGGAGACTTGGTAAGCCTTGGAATCTCTATCTTTACTTCCAATCGTGATTAATTATGGTTAAGTGATGGTGTTATATTGGAGTATGCCTTTTATTAGGATGATAGGGTGGTATAATGTTAAATTGAAATATCTTGACTATTTTGTGAGGTTGACTAAGGTGTATGTGATAAAAGGATGGTGATGACTATCAATGTGCCTTAATATGTTATGAAATGCTAATGTGTTAAGCCTCAATTATATGAATTGTGATGAAAGGAATATACTCATGCGATTCTTACTGAGCTATTGATGATGATGAATATACAAGGGGTATACCCTATGACCTAAAAGAATATATGACTGATAATTAAAGGCTTAAAGACATTTCAATAAAGGGACTTAGCTTAGCTTAGAGTTAACTAGACAATGGAAGGTGATGATTTTCAAAGAGGAAGATTCGCCTTATAGTTTTATATGAGATGTCGACTTCCCAAAGAGGAAGACTCATCCAATATATTCCCGTGATAAGAGGCCCCAATTACCAAGTGGTATCAAATGGGAATATATTATCTCTTAGTTCTTGAACTATGTTGCCCTGGTAGGAAGATTATCTAGTGGATCCACCTAGAAAGCTATGTTTATGTTTTGTTTTACTTTGTCTAGTAGACCAACTTCCATTGATGTAATGTTTTACAACACCGAATTCCACATATAGCTCTTGTGGTATATGTCGGTTAAGGCAAGTGTTCCCTAAATTAAAATGAAGTAATGAAGTATAAATAAACTAAGGTGAATTGAGAGGTTTAACTTAGCTTGGTAGGGGTATGGGACTTTACTTATGTTGTGCACTAGTTGACCTTGATGGAAGATTTAGGAAGTTGATATTATGTGTGTCTATGATAATGATGTATATGATGATTATGTGTTCGTGCTACAATATAAATGATATTATATGATGATCACTTATCCATATGAACATGTAATTGGATTATATTGTTAAAGTTGGACATTGGTCATGGTTTCTTGTTAAGTATATTGATTGGGCAAGGTTATGGGGATTTTCTTGGTCACAACACTTGTTGATTTTATGAGGATTCATGAGTAGTTGTCTTGCTTATTATGATATGATTAACTCTTATTCATACTTGTGATGTTATTCCTTGATGATAGGATTGTAGTAGATTGTGTCTTTAAGTATGTTGATGTGCATAATACTTGTTTGAGTTAGTAAGCATGGTTGGTTAATTCGTAAGGCTTTCTTGGTTGTGCGTGCAACTTTTAAAAGGGTAAAATGGCATATTTTGACTAAATGTCCCTTTTTAGCAGGTTTTCCTATTATATGTGCATATGGTCTCATACTTAATAGAAGTGGTTTACTAACCCCATTTTCTTCCTTTTTTCTGAACATTTTAGGTTTCGGTCGATGAAGGCTCATTCAAGACGACTTGAAGAAGACTTGGATATTCTCTACCATCCAAGTGTGTAGGTCCTCACTGTCCGAAGGGGATGCTAATATCTTGCCTATGAAGTTCCTTAGTTTTTCTAAGACTTTTAATGTTAATTCCACTTTCACTGTGTACGACTTGTATAAGCCTATATGTGGATTATTTACCTTTGATATAGAGCTATGCAAAAATTATTATGATCGTTTAGATGGTATGACATGAGACAAATATGTGAGACTATAATCTTTTTTATGTATATATGTATGTGAAATAAAAGTAGAAGGTTATGTAACCTTCCCATACGAAGGGTCTATGTATACTCGATATGTATATATTATGTATATGTAGAGGTCTATGTAAACCTCCAAGTAGATGTAATTAAAGTTTTAAATTTTTCTGCATTATCAACCTATGAATGCAATGACATGAGACTAAGGGGCTACTCTTAGTCCTCAAAGACGACGCCGATTACGTCTAGGGGGTAAACCCGAATGTGACACATAGCAACCATCTTTACAGGCCAAAAACCTACTCTCGTGTTTCTTACCAAACGTAGGGCAAGTAGGTCGGGAATACTCACTCTTCCCTTGGGACCTAGGGTCAGAAACGTTCTAATCCTTATAAATAGAAGCACTAGAATAACCTTGTCCCTTTATTCAATTCTAGAACAACCATGTCCATCAGACCCTTCATTCTCCATCCTAAATCTCTTTCTCTTCTTCTTATTCTTGGACTCCTCTATTTGTTGAGCAAACAACCTTAGTCGGGAGATATCCATATCATCTACAGGTGTTTTCCTACGACATTGTTCTTCCACTAGTTCGGATACCCCTGTCATGAACCTATTAGTCAAGTCTCTAGGATTTGCTAACAAACTTGGAAGATATTTAGAGAATTGACTGAACTTCTAAGCGTACTCTTTAAGACTCAACTTTCCTTTCTTGAGGTTTATGAATTCCCCCAACTTATACTCTCTCAATTCCCTTGGAAACAACCTATCAAGAAAATCCAACTTCAAAGTATCCCACTCTATGGGACCTGCCCTTACCATCCTAGAGTCTTTCAATTGCTCATAAAAAACTTGAGCTGAATCTTTAAATTAACAAGCAACTAACTTTGCTTTCTCCCTAGAAGTCAATTCCATAATAGCAAGAGTCTTATAAACCTCATCTATGAACCTATTTGTATCCTTCTCAACCCTGGTGAAACTAAATTCCGGAGGGTTCATACTCAATAACTCTCTAATTCTCTAAGAACACATTCCCCTTATGGGGTTAGCCACCACCTCCCTATTGGTTTGGGTCGTCAAGGCTTGACCTAACAAGTTCATAGAAGTCCTAAATTCCTCTAGATTCACATTATCCACTTGAGTAGCATTAACAACTTGGGGAGGGACTTGATTCCCTTGAAGATGAACCTATTAATTCTCAATGCCATGACCTTCCCTTCTAGAATTATCCCTAGTGTAAGCCTAACCTAGAAAAAAACATAGGCAAACATTAGAAGAAGGGCTTACTCAAGAAAAACTCTATAGAAAGACTTGAAGAATGAAGAAGTGAGACTTCCAAAGAGTCCCATAGCTTCCTATTCATACATGTGTTGCGACTCACACGGATTAATAAGATCTACTAGACGTCGTTTTTGAAACAAACTAATATCATTTCATAACAATATAATCTGATGCCATGTTTTTTATTAACCAAAGTACAGCCTAAAAGTTAAGGAATCCTTCAAGTCGGAACACAAAGTAATTGACCTCTCGAAGGTATTGTACAAGCCCTAAGACATCATTCATTGCATAAACACATGAAAATTACCAACGAATTAAAACTTTTTCTTTAAAAACATAAAGCAGATTGGGGACCGTGAATGCTCAACCCTAACCTATCATGAGAAACTAATCTCAAGCTATTACATGAAATGCACCTTACATGAAAATAAAGCTACCATGAAATGCACCTTTTATTCAAGTCAATCTAACATTAGGAGAGTATAGGTCTTTCCCCTAAAGCTATCAGGAAATTGTTTTGGCCTAACCAAATCAAGATCGAATAATCAAGTATCCTTAAATCACAAAACCAAGATAATAATGGGAGAGCTTGCTTGCTGCATCCGAAGCTAACATGAGAACCACCATCCCCAAGCTACCATGATCAAGCATCCTTGCAATACATGACCGAGCTAAACATGGGAGATCTTACTTCCTCCATCCCAAGTTAACATAAGATTCATTACCTCAAGACACCATGAGTAATTCAACCAAAGCTTCCATGAGACTAAACATCTCAAGGTACCATGAGTATTTCAACTCAAGCCTCTTTGAGATTTACTATCCCAAGCAACGCTTGAGACCTACCATCTCAAGCTATCATGAGACCCACCATCTCAATCTATCATATGAATCCACATCTCAAGCTATCATGTGTTGGTCTTATTTCACCAAGTCTATTACACAAGAAGTGATCATACAATCCATCTTCAAGTTAATCTAGTTCATCATGTCATGATTCATTTTATGTTCTTAGGTCAACCTAGAATTCATCTATGTGAGAGAACTTGCGTCTCCTATAATGTTCATGTCTAAGTGTAGAATAGAAAGAAAACATCATCACAATCCTTTCATATTGACTTTAGCCCCAAAGGCCGATCATCAGTAGCATAACAGCCCATAATCTATTATTACCTTCAATTAATTATGATCTATGTTCAATTTCATGCTTACTTCATTCAATTGGATCATTAGAAGGTATGTCTAGGCATACATGATCTCATAGGTTCAATTCAAACTTTACAAGTCAATACCAACATAGAACAATTAACTCTAGTTCAATTTATATCTAGGTGATTCAGTCATGATCAATTAGCATATAGTACAATTGAATTAATAAGACAAACTTAGAACCTTCATCTGTTCTAATATCATCATAATAACCTTCAACATCAGTTACTACAATTCACCATGAAAACCTCATGAAAACATCACACAATCATAATATGAACATAATTGAATGCTACCCACTAGATTGGGATCACAATCAATCCTTAACCACAATGCAATCACAATCCTCTTTAGATTTGCTACTTTGGATTAACAATTGAGGAAAACTAGGGGGACACCATTAATGTAAGAATCCATGGATGAATAAGATTAACATACCTTATATTAGAGCCTTAAGCCTAGCTTAAATCCTTTGTAAAATTCGTCCTAAGAGCAGCCTCCATATATTCTTCGTCTTCTTTGGTGTTCTTTAGAGAGTTTTAGAGAGAGAGAGGGGGGGGAGAGAGAGAGGGAGAGAGGTTTTGATCTTGAACTATCATGTCATAAGGGTACCTTATTGTCTAAATACTCATAAAATACCTAGAACTATCTAAAATAGCTGCTCATACATTTGTTTGTACGTGGGGTGAATTTCCCAATACACCCACTTCACTTGGCAACACACAGGTAGAATCTATAGGTTCAAACAGAACTTATATGAAATTCACTAGAACTTCTATGGAATATATAATATTTATACCTATTATACTCTATAACACTATCTTACACGTGGTGTTCACAATTCCATCCTGGTAAATGAACATTGACATTTGTCTTTCTTTGATATGTTGATAGTCACGGTCTGTAGAATCGTAGTTTATCTTCTTATAGTGTAATATGAAACCATCCATTTTAAAAAAGAACACATGAAGTCCTTACATAGTTATATTTGTAGAGTAATTTTGAGGGTATCTTAAGTAGCCATGAAAGTATGGGTACTTAAGTAATAGAATTATTACATGTATCGAAAGATTATAAGAGATTAAATCTATAATAAAATATTTTCATCTCTATGTTATCTATGGGTAAACTTTCGATAGGAAAATAATACATACAACTTTTCTTTGGGCCCTGATCAGCTCGCAACTCACAAGGTGGAGGTTGATCAGTACTGCTGATTCCTTTAATATTAGTGTAAGCACATGGATTTTTGTTGGAAATTTTGCTAAACAAATTGTTACATTGGACATAAAGATTACAATGAAAGGATCCCCATATATCCCATCTAGATGGCAAGTCATTGACATGTTTTAAGCTACCACATCCCGATAACTGATTCTTTTTATCTATGGTAAGGGTTTAGGATCCCAGTAAGTGTCTGCATGGGAACCATAGTTGTCTATCATACAAAATACACATTTCATGTTCTGTATTTTCATACCCTTGGTATATATATCTTTGACGTAGCTCCTCCCCCTCGCCCCACACCAGTCTGGATTCTTATCCCAGATTTTGTCTGGATGGCTGGAATGTCTTGAATTCTCACATATTGAATTCCACCTAATGTTTCACTTCATAATGGTGTAGAAGCATTGTACATTTCAATGCAAGTGGGACATTTGATGATCAAATGACTTGTTGGTTTTCTGTATTTTATACCAAACTCATCCCTGTCACTTTTGACTGCTACACAATCATCTCCAGATACAATTTAGTTCTGCTCTATTTTTGTAAGATATTGTTAACTATGTCCTTTGTTTTATCATTTGTTGGTCCTGGTGTTACAAATATATATTGGTGAGTATGCAATTATTTTATTTTATCTTTCTTAGAAATTACTGGTTTTCGCATCTTCATTCTACTTCTGATGTTCTTTAATTTGTACTTCGTTTTTGAAGAAACCTTACCCGGAGATGATGTTTAGAATACCTTGGTGTTCCTATTTTGACTTACTGTAAATTTCTTCTAAAGTTGTAACAACTTTTAAGTGATGTAAACCAAGGTTGTTAAGTTCAGATCCTCTTAAGGTGGGGTTAAGTTGCTCTTAAGTGGGTTTACCCTAAGTGGGGGATGGTGATGGAGTAGTAAGGTTGTAGATATTTTCTACCATTGACCTTCTATTTTGGCTTGAACTTGAATCTATTGATTTTCTAGTAAGCTTGTTTATGAATAAGTGTTTCGCATAAAGTATGAATTGCATGACCTTTTATGTTTGGTATGTATTGATTAACATTACCTTGAATGTATTATGAATGTTTCAAAGTGCATGAAATAAAAATCTTGATAAAATCCATGTTTTCTCATGTTAAATTGCACCTTGATATGCTAGTTTTGCATTTGACTTCATGGGGTAAGATAAAAAACATGGTAGAAGTCACTTGTGAGGTGTAATGTTTAGCCTTATTATGGAAAGTTGAGTCTCTTTCAAATGAAATGAATTGGATCTCTTAAAAACTATGTGACTTTTATGATTTGGATTGAATAATTGTAGGCTCATTCTTTAAAAGTGAAAGGGTGTTTAGCTAAATGCCCATATGTGTGCCTATGATTTGTGTGAGTCTTCTCAAAATATGCTTACTATGGAGGTGAGTACCTTATTAGAAAATAGTATTTTGTGAAATTACTTCCTAATTGTTGTGATTTGCTTGGTGTGACTTACCATTTAGATTTGAATAGGAACGAATCATGAGCATGTCTTGGTTAAAAGTTGAGAATTTCTCATTTTAAAAGGAATTGACCTGGTACTTGGCTAAGATGTGAACTCATGATACATGTAAGTGTGTTGAGGAGAAGGATATTCCTCCATGGACACCACTAAGAATGGTATGATTGAGTATGACCTTCATAACACTAGGTCTAACTAATGAAGATTTATGTTGATTAAATTAACTCAAGTCTTTGTGGATTAAAGTATGAGTGCCTACTGGTTTTGAATATTGTTGAAATCTTCCTATGTGTGGCCTTGCAAGATGATATCTTAATGATATGAGGTGAAATGACCATGTTATTATTAGGAGAAGGATGTTCCTCCTATGAACAAGATAAGAGCCTTTGTGTTTGATGCATTAAATAGTGAGTGGATAAGGGAAATTTTGCTTGCTTGTTTGAATTGAGTTCTAAAACGATTAGATTTTAAAAAAACTGTTATGAACTACTATATGATACTTTGAAGTCCTTGTTGTGGTTAAAGAGCCCTAAGTATCATTCGAGGACGAATGTTCCCAAGTGGGGGATATTGTAAGACCCCATAATAAGATAGGGTGCGTAGAGCCTAACATTCGTGTATTAAGGTTATAAGTTCTTAAATAACTTATAATATGGTATATAGGGAGTGTATATAGTATGAGGTGATTTGGAAGTCGAACGTCAAGGGACAACAAAAATGTTCGACAACTAGTCGCCAATGAGCCTCATGTGTCTATGCATGATTAAATTTGTGATTCATGAGATTTTAAAGCCTCTAAATGATTTATAATGATGTTTAATTATGTTATATGAATCTTTGAGAAGTTTTGAGGTCAAGCGACCAAGAACGTCCAAGGCGTTTGAAAGATAGCCCTTAAGACGCTCAATGTGTGTCTTGATGGGGCCTAGCCTGTTTGGACGACTTGCAGGTGTTTGTTTTTGGTGAAACGTAAATGGAAGTTCTAGAACTTTTTAAGGGTTGTATTTACATTGGAAACTTCCAGTTACGACCTCTGAAGGTCCCCACAAAAGAGCCCACAAGAAGGCCCCAAAGCTGGTCGAGACACTGCCTTGACTGTGTCAATTGACGGACCAAACGACAGCTCGTTGGTCAACCAACGGCCTGTTAGTGAGGTATCGTCGACTGGTATTTACCTTGGGCAGGTCTCAAGCAATAATTGGCTAAGTACCAATTGACGGAATCCTATGCACGGACCATCGACTGACCTACGGCCAGTAGGTGCTACCGTCGATGGTGGCCTGCATTCTATAGCCTGCGTCTGTTTCATTGAAGCGGTGAACGGAAAATTCACCCCACGTAAAAAACTGACTCTAACATGCTTATTAAGAAATTTTTATGTGCATATAAGTCATCCAAAATGTGATCAACCCATTCAAAAATCAACTCACACGATTAAAGCCTTTCCCTCCAAAATATTCTCTCTAGAACCTCCATTGTTGGTGAAGCTCAAGAACAGCTTTGATATTGGATTTAAATGGATGAATCATCAAGTTTTAGATACTTTAATGTAGATAAAGGTATGGTGATCCTTCATCTCTATTTATTCTTCCATCTATAGAGTTAACCTCAATGTTTTCAAAGAGAAAATTATGATCATGTTCTTCTTCTTCATTCTAGCCATCGGTTCTTTCTTAAATTTATTTCAAAAGAATAATTTGAATATTTTATTATTATCTACTGATTTGGACGTGATTTTCAATCCTATTGCACGATGAACCCATGCATCTTTAACAAACTCGATTTTAGCCTATATATGACTTTATGATCTTGATCTTATGCATGTCGATTTGTGATTCAATTATGTTAATAATATAATATGTACTTTATATTATGCATATGGATTGTGAATAATTCATCAATTACCCATGTGAATCCATGTATGAAGATTTGAACAAACTAGCCGATTTTTATATGTTAACAGTAAGTTTGGGTTCATGGAGATTATTATGGGATTTCAATGGGTGTTGATCATTGTAGGTACTTCCTTAGGTTAATAAATTGGTTTAATTTTATTAAGTCATTTATGTTGAGCAATGTTGGTTAGCTTGTGATTCTCCTACTTTCCATTGACGACTTAAATAGTATATTAACAGTGATCTAAAGGTTATAGCAATGGTAGTAGGACTTCGTGTAGAGCATGTTGTCCTTATCTACTTCCTTACATTGATGATTTTAATGTTTTGTGGGTATGAACCTTGATGATAGAATAAAAGGAAATCTTGGCATGAATTGATCTAGGTTCTTCTATTCCACAATTTGAATGTTGTAATGAACCGCATGTGATCTTAATTCTAGGGTAGATGAAGCATGGTTTAGATTATATATATATCTATTTAGATACTTCCCTAAAAGTATATTATTGATATACGATAATTGACAAACTAAACTAGGGAGGTTAGTTGATGCTTTAGGACTTTCTACTTCCTAGGACATGTGAGTTGCCTTGAATTATGTTATAGTATTATCTTGTAGCAACTTGTACATGGTTTCTTTTATGAATAAATTAAATTTAGACACCGCCCTATATATGAATTGGTTATGAACAAGGTGTATTGAACAATAATGATCAAAGGGTGGGAAATTGGTAAGAATGCTTATCTCTTCTACTTTCCTTATAGTATTGTAGTTGAAGAAGCCATGTATGAAATTGTGTGGTATGGTCCACTTATGGTGGCGGTGTTTACGTTATTATCAAGCTATATATATATTGACCATGGACATGAAGGCAAATTGATGAATATATGAGCATGTGCCTATGATGATACTATGTGAAGCTTATGCATACTTTCCTATTCTACTTGTGATTTAGGTTGTATGGCTATTGTGTAAGCATGTGTATGTCCATGTTAGGGTAACTTATAGGTGTGCATGAATAGCACAAGTTAGAAGTCTTAACTGTAACATGAAATTGACTTGTTTTCTACACTATTGAGTGTTGTGTGATTTATGATTGATAGAGTATTATGGTCTAAGAGGGTGGCTACCTCAATGTGTTGTTGATAGCCATTATGTGATCATGTTGACCAATGTACTAATGCAGTCACTTTACATTCATCTTACGAGTAGTATAGGTCATGATGTCTAAATGAGAGGTAGTTCTCATATTCACTAGTGTCTACTACTATGCATTTTAAGATGACGTTTATGAAAGTATGATATGTGTTTCCCTATCTAGGATTACTTTATAGGTGTACTAGTGTGGGAAAGGGTATGGGTTTGTGCCTATGCATTGCACATGTATACCCTAATAGGATAGTTCTAGTTTTGGTTTCTATATGTATGAATATGATGTATGAACTTGTGTGACTTAACGTGTTATATGAAAGGTTTGCTCACATATATGTATACACTCACACACATGAAAGATGATCTAGTTAATCGAGTGTCCTTGAAAGGTGTGCCCAATATTAATCTACAACTAGATAGGAGCTTGAATATGTTATAAGCATATGTGATTAAAGATCCTTAGCCTATGATTTATAATTAAATAATTCTAAAGGATTTTTTTTATAAACGGAACTTAGGTTAGAACCAAGTGAGCTTGTAGATTAGGGGGTGACAGTTTCCAATACAAGGAAGTGGGGTTCACTACGGTCCTCAGGTGATGGAGTGACACTTTCCCAAATAGGGGAGGTAGTTTTCACTACGATCCTCACGGGGTTGATAGCCTCATGACCCAACGTAGGGTGTATAGTTGATATTTCCATGATTTCCCCCAAGTTCCATAAATAATGTTGCCACCATAGGATACTATCTAGTGGATCCACCGAGAAAACTATGTCACATTTGGTTCTACTTTGGCCGGTAGACCACCATTTATCGGTGTGGGATTTCATGACACCGGAATCCATGTTCAGCATCACATGGTCTATGTTCGCTCAAGTAGAATGGACAATTGAAGTAAATGACTAGGACCCTAACTAGAATTACTTAAGGGAGGTCACTTAAAATACGTGGAAGTAATGAACCCTCTAGACATTGTACAAGTAGCTCGTTAGGAAGTTCTAGGAAGGTGTTCTAATGCATGTCACTATGTATGTGTCCATTATGCATGTCACTATGTATGTGTCCATTATAGACAACTTCAATATTGTATAGTTATGTAATGTGATTTAAAGGTCGTGTCCCTAATGTACGCTAATGTTTTTGAGTCTGGCAAAGATACTTAGAGTATAATATGTATTATGACTTATGTTTTATATATAGGTGAAGTTAAGTTCTAGAATATGTGCTATGAAAAGTTCTAAATTTTCCGCTAAATTTACTATGTCAATGCGATGAACTATAACTATGGGCTTGTATTATACCTCTGAGAGGTCAAATACGCCATATTATTTCTAGGGAGTGATCCCCGGATGTGACAAAGCTGTAGGTGATGAGCCCCTGGTTGATGTAGACATAGTTCTATATCGAAGCCTATTCTCTCTTTGAATAAATTATTAATCATCTACAGGATTAGACTACCGGACATCGGCAAAAAAAGAGTACCTTCGATGAGCCGCGAAGTACTTTTAGTGATCCTCAGTATTTCTCCAATGGTAACAGATCTAACATCAAATAGAACAATGCATTAAAGGCGAAATGGATATATTAGGCGTACGGCCAATTGTTCGGCGAGTCCGATCTAACTTGCCAATCATCCTAACCTGCCTATTCTCAATTCACCTTCTCGAATTTGACCCTTCACTTTATAAAAGTAAATAAAAACATGAATCAATTCCATTAAGCATAGGACCATAACACCCATCACTACGGAATACTTATATTTCACCTAAATTTGCCAAATTTGGCCATACGATGATATGTGCACTCAAGAATGGGGTTTCCAGTTCTATAAATAAGCAAATTGCATTTTTCACATAATAAGGGCTACGAATACTTCACCCAATTAATATAACTAACACACAATCACAAACAAAAGATATTTCATTTAATTTTAAGCACAAACATTTTGGGCGTTTCAACGATCAAAACAATACGATCAATATTTCTAGAAATCTTTTCAGAAAGCCTTGGTTCCAAGGTAACTTTGAACACTATGGGAGAAGGTGCAGATCTCCTATTGGATGGTTTGAAATCGGTGAATCTAGGTTTATAAGAATGAGATTTAGTTCATCAAGCTCTGGAGAGGTGAAACTTAATCAAGAGAGGTTGAAGATGGCACATTTTCGTCACAAATCCTACATTAATGTTACGAAAAAGGGCGTTAGAGTTTGAAGTAGCTGATTGGGTCTACCTAAAAATTTTATCTATATAAAGGATGTTATGAGGTTTGGTAAGAAGGGAAAGCATAGTCCCCGATATATTTTACCTTATCAAATATCCGAGAGGATTGGCAATTTAGCTTATAACTTGGAGCTGCCATATGAGTTAGCGGAGTATCATCCAGTATTTCACCTACACATGTTGAAGAAATGCATGAGTGATACTTCATTGATCATACCAACTAAAATTATTGAGATCAATGATAGTTTATCTTATGGGGATATTCCTGTTTAGGTTCTAGATCTCCATGTCTGCAAGTTGAGGACAAAGAAGGTAGAATCAACCAAAGTACTTTGGAGGAACCAATTTTTGAAGAAACTTCATGGGAAGAAAAGGAGGATATGAAGAATAGATATCCACATCTGTTTGAATGCAGAGAAAATGTAGACTAATGTACTAATTCTTCTCTTACTACTTTGTAACTTATGAGTGTATAATATTAATGTTACTCCTCGTAGCCTTGTAAGAGTAATCTAATTCGAGTAAGAATGTTCTCAAGGGAGATATATTGCAACATCTCGCAATTTGAAAAGCTAGGAATAAGCTAAGAACTAGAAATAGTCACCTTTGGAAATAATTAAAAATCTAGAAATGTCCTTAAGTGAGGAAAATTTGAATTTTTATCAACTTCAAGTGGTCATAACATCTAGCTCAAGATTATTGAGGAGCACCTACAAATATGAGTATGTTATGTCCTTTAGATGTTCGGTTGTTCGATTTTGATAATTTTTCAATTCAGATTTTAGAAGGGTATTTTGGTCTTTTCCTTACACAAATAATTCAATTCTTTTTCATTAAATAAATTGGGTGAAAATAGAGTTAGTGAAGTTTACGCTTTTGAAAAATAGAGTTAAATGATTTTGGAGAAAGCACGTAAGAGAAAGGAATAGATAAAAAACAAGAGTTGCAAAGAACGATTGAGTCGGGGTGTGGATTCACCACGGAATTGATCCTACAAGGTATGTGAGTCTTTCATAGCATTGGTTTCTTTATCAAAAAATGGTTTGAAAGTTGATGTTTTGACATGTATTCTTGAATTTGAATGTCGTTCTTGATTTGGGTTGAGTTGTGGTGTTTCTGAGATCTTTACGTTGAGTTGTAGTTTTGCTTTGAGTTAGGTTTTTTAATACATATGTTGGGTATCAGAATCTATAATTATTTTGAGAACAATAGTCTAGGTTTGATGAATTGGGGCTTTAAAATGAATAAGGAATATTCGAGCAGGATCTGGCACGCGGACTTGGTCCCCAGTAAGCATAAAGTTGATCCGCGTCATAGTTAGGACGCGGACTCCTAGCCTCAAAATTTAATTTTGTGAGCAATTAATTAAAACATCTCATGTTCTCTGACGTGTTCCAAGACGGTTATTTCATGATTTTTTGCATGTTTAGCTATATAAAATAATTCTTAAACATCATGAGGTCTTCCATGTTACAAATTTTTATCCTTGAATCCATAATTCAATTCAAGGTGAGTTAAGAGACTATTCCAGTAAAGTTAAGAGTCAAGTCAAGAGAAGTTATCCAAGTTTTCAAAGATCATTTACGAATGTTTTAACTTTATATTAAGGCTTAAGGTTCAAGATGAATGAAGAAAAAAGTTTAGATTTGAAATTAATTTCTTCAAAAGTATATGGGGACTATGAATATCCAATGAGATTATCTATATTAAAGCTGCTTATTCAATTCATAATTAAACAACATGATGAAGCTTCATAAATATAAGCGTTTAATATACTAATTTAGAAAATTAATAAGATGTTAATTGATTATGTATGAGATTTGATGTTTTCTAACATGTACCAATAAAATCTAAGAGACAATAAAAAATTAATTCATATCAAGAACCAACCAATTATTGATCTTTTATTGCTAATGTTTAACACTAGTAGAGGAAATAAATTTTTACTATTATTTTTATATTTTCTCTTAAAGTTTTTGTTGATAAGTACTAACTAAAGATAACTATATATATGTATTATTTTTTCTCCTTAGGAGGGATTTTCACGACAAGAGCTAAAACTAAAAAAAAATTAATAATTGACTATTCCGTAGTAATAACAAAGTAAAAGATCTTATCGTATTATAGATGGTACTAGTTGTCACGACCCAAAACCGAGCCGCGGCTGGCACCCACACTTACCCTGCTATGTGAGCGAACCAACCAATCTAAACCTTAACATTTTAACCATAATGAACAAAATACGATGCGGAAGACTTAAACTCATTAATAAAATGACAATTCAATAACTTCTAAAAATTCAACATCTATTATTCCCCAAAATCTGGAAGTCATCACCACAAGAACATCTATGATCAAATTACTAAACTAAGAGTATTCTAAGAAGCTAAAATAACAAAAGCTAGTCCATGCCGGAACTTCAAGGCATCAAGACATGAGGAAGAAGATCCAGTCCAAGCTAGAAGCATTAGCTCACCCTGAAATTCGATGTAATGAAGACTGGCTAGAGTTGCGGTTGAGTTGAAGACGACGGTATGTTTGCTGCATTCCAAAATTAACAAAGAAAACAAATGCAAGTAGGGGTCAGTACAAAACACGGGTACTGAGTAGATATCATCGGCCAACTCAAAACAATATATTTCAGATAGCATCATAAAATCAACTAATATTCTTAACAGGTGATAGCAACAAGTATAAAAATCATTTATAACATC
>NC_028642.1:24090819-24090961 GCF_001406875.1 Solanum pennellii
TCCGTCGCCAAGTTCAGAGAGTCGATTTCAGTACCCAAATTTCAGAAGTCTAAGTGTTCTGGAACGAGACACCTGCGGTGGTCTGTCGTGCCCACGACGGTTCGTCCTGCAGGTCCGTCGCCAAGTTCAGAGAGTCGATTTC
>NC_028642.1:24091045-24107620 GCF_001406875.1 Solanum pennellii
GCCCGTCTTGCCCATGACGGTCCGTCGTGGGTTCCGTCGACTCACACAGTTTTTCCAGAAATAAAATCTGCTGCTCAAAACGACTAAACAGGTCGTTACACTAGTTGTTTTTCAAATTAAATATTTTCTTTTCGAGTTGCATTTGTAAACTTTTTTTGGTGTTAATCTAGTACTATTTCAATAATAAAGTATAAGAAACAACAAAGAATAATCAACTTAGAGAAGATTCTTTTGCCAAGACTAAATTTTAGGGATGGGCAGCACATTGAAGTCATGTTTAGTTTTTTATGAATATTTATTGTGATTTTTTACACTTAACATTTTTAATAGATACTTAATATTATACATCGCCTATGATGCCTTACTGGGTATCTCATGTTTTGATACTCATGCAATACTTCTACATATTTTTTTTCTAATACAACTCCTAGAATAAGTCACCCTTACGGAATTGAATCTCTCGTGGCCATCAGTGCTAGATTGTTGTTAGATCTTAGTGTTCAATTATTGTTATTTTTCCTTATTTTCGTTCTAGCTATGTAATTTGTATTTTTATCAGATAGATCTAGTTTATATAGACTTTCAATGTTTAGACACTCTTGTACCCATCGCACTATGTCTGAAGTATGAACTTATATATAGTTGTCTTTATTGTTCATTTTAGGTCTCTTTAGATATCTTATGTACCATTTAACCTTTATGTTTTTTAGTATTTTCATTAACATGGTGTGATTTAGCTTAATTATGTTTTTTTCTATGGATTTAATCTTCTGTTTTTGGGGTTTTTCTTGTAGGTGCCTCAAGGGCCCAATTTCCGCTCATGACACATAAATTTATAATTGAAAAAAAATAGGTATTATCAAAATGGTGATTATTTTTTAAAAAATATGATCGATCTTTTAGTTTATCAAATTAAATATGGATGCAATCAATTTGTTTTTCTATATAGTATAAAATTTAATTATGTTCGTAAAATCATGAAATGAAATCATTTTTTCCTCAAATTAAAATAAATTTCTCATCTTAACCCTACTTGTTAGAAAGTTTTGATCATCAAGGAAATGATAGGACCAATGTTATTAATATAAGAGGTTCATTGGAACTTTGTAACATTCTCAAAAGAGTTACCTTAATATTTAAAAATTGATTAATTAAAAATATCTTATGAACTCAATCGTTATGCAAAGTTAATTATGATATAAAATTCATATGATTTCTCTATTGAAATTCTAGGAATAAGATGAAAAATAATCCATCTAACCTTAATTAGATATATCTAGTTGAGCCTTAAGATTACTCTTTTAGTATTGTTAATTCATATTAATCGAGTTTAGAAATAGAATAGTATGGATCAAAATTAAAAAAATTACAATAGTTGGATGAAGACTTGTTTTAATTACTCAATCGAATTAAAGAAAACATTAGAGATTACAATTTTTTAGTTGTGTGGAATAATCATCATCAAGTGTACAATTGTACACATAGATACAAACAAATTTTCTCGTACCACCAGTTGATCATAGCCCATCTCCATTGTGTTTTTGAAAACATTTCTTTTGACAATCTACAAGAAAACATCCACTTGGATTAAAAATTTCAGTACATCTATTCTAAGCATCAACATAAGTAAATATCAATGCAACTGCAACAAAATAACTAAAAAATAATATTTCACGAAAATGTTATACCAAATCATAAGCTCAGGCCACTACTATCCATATGAATATTTCTTTGAAAAATTTATCAAGGGGCAGAAGCATAACTTGTTGCAATAACCAATCAATTGCGTACTTTATTAACGTTCCTTTGCAATATTGCATGTTAATTGTACGTATACGTCCATCAATATAGATAAATTATTTATGATGTTTGGAATTTGACCTATAACACCATGGTTACTGTCCAATAAACAAATAGATGGTTAATAAAAGAATGAAGTGAAAAGTTATTTAATGTAATTAACACATATAAATTATGTAAGCTAATATATCAAAAAAATGATGAGGATAAATAAAACAAAATTTTGAAAATTTATAGATAATGTAAAAAATACCTGATATATTGAAAAGGACCCAAAGACCAGAGTTCAAATATTTTTCCATTTCATATAAAAATATATTTCAAATGTGAATGATGTATTTTGAAGTAATATGCAAGAGGGTTTTATAATAAATTTTTTCTAAATTTTTGGTAATTTCTAAGAGAATGTAAAATATTATAAATTTTATTATTTTTCTATATATAAATCATTTTAACTTGTTGAAAGTTATGGATAAATATTCAAAAGTTTGAGTAGGATAAGGTCTTTGAAGATTCAAAGTGATAACTCATAAATATAACATATTGTGAATGGGGGATTTTTTCACAAGTAGTAAAAATACGAAAATTAATAAGGGAATATAAGCAATGATAGGGGAATTCTTGGGATGTGACTGCAATACGAATTAATCTAGATTATTCATACATTCATTTAAGAAAAGATTTATAGAATAATAGTGCCTACTCTAAGCTTTAAGTGGAAATAAGTTCTCTCTCGAGCAACTTACCCCAATCCGATAGGTTTTCTCAGCACCCACATGTTGCATGAAGACAAGCCTACGAGTTACCCGACTCACTCTCTCGAGCTAAGTGTAGGATATCAGATTAGGGCTCACTCTCTCCAGCAGATCCTCATGTCAATCTACTCCATACGTAATCAATCTAGTTGTCTTGGTTTCACGACTTCTCTCTAGAGCAAGCAGAAAACACATAAATGGACTTGTATTTGTAACTACAAATTTTTTAAACTCATCCATAACTACAAGAAAAAAATCACCAATAAACTACAACTAATCGAGAAGCAGACAAGACCCAACAACAATCTTAACCTAAATTTGCTAAATCACACCCCTAGAATGATGTTTTTTAGCCAGACATGAAGAAATAGAAATTGTACCTTCAATGATGTTGAAATCAAATAGGTATGAGAAATTAAGTCTGTTTAGCCAAAACAAGAAGAATCAAGAAGACCAACTTCAAATTTAAAAGAGATGAAACTCTCTTCATCTTCATGTTTTCAAAACCCTCTTAAACTTGGAGTAATAATATTAAAAACTAATATATAGAAAATAAGAATAACGTTCGACTATCTCAAAAAACCACAGTTCTAACTAGAAGTTATAGTTTTTCAGATTTGAGCTGCAATGGATTCTTCAACGACGTTAGTCTGAGTCGCCGACAGATTCGGTGATTCCTCCATTGGTGTAGCTCACCACGTTTTGGTACAACCTTCAACATCATCATGCTTTGATCCATTGGGTAATATGGTACTTCACTGTGGAGCTACTCCGCAATATGTCGAATACTCATTTCTTTCGCTAATTTGATCTTTTCCTTGACGGCTAATCAAAATAGGCGAAGAATGCCACTTTGGCAATCCTCCAAGTGGACTAGGCAATCCTCAAACTACCATGTCTTGGTTCTTTTCAGATTTTTTGTCCCTTTTGACAATATAGTGTCCATTGTTTCCTTTAAATTTCAAATATCGAAAGCTTAAGAATTTTCATCAGATATTGAGATAAAATAAACTTTAGAAGATGTTATTCCTACTAAAATGAAGAGTTAAGTGAGTCCAATCTCTGGACTCATCAATACCCCCATCTCAAACTTTTGCTTTTCCTAAAGTAAAACTCAAATACAGCAGTCCAACAAAGTTGTCTGAAACAGTGCTACAAAAGACTCATTATAAGTGTATACAACAAGACTCAAATTCGTTATGCAAGGATCAATTGTGTATTCAAAGATTCTAATTGTGACAAACCATTACAAAAGATTCTCAGTATTGCATTACTCTCTTCAAATGCAAGTTCAATCTCAACAAAAGCATTCGAATGCAATATCACACAAATGATGATTATGTTTTTACACACAAGGGTATAATCAGTTCAAAGTTCAGGAATCATAAACAACATTCACTCTCATAAAGAGGAGCACATTGCATTCTTTCACCCATAAGTTGCCCACATTTTTTCAGTCGACATTTGTTTAGCTTTATCAAAATCAAAAAAGTATTTCTAAGGCTTATAATGGAGTTGAGTTCAAAGGTATGGTAATTTAGGATCACTAAATAATGATCTCCATGAATAGTTAGTGATCATAAGTCATCCTATTATTTATTTCCAAAGATAGCTTGGAAACCCTATTTATTTTATACTTTATTCCACATTTTTCTTTTTTAGTTCTTTTCTTTTTCTTTTTCTCACTCTTTTTTTTAATATGAAGGGTTTCCATCTTTTTGCAATACGATGGGATAATGGAAACTTTCCTAGCACTTCGTTTAATTTTCCCTTTTCTTTTCACCACACCCCCAACTTAGGATTTTAGCCTAAGTTGACTATTTTGTCAAACCTATCATTCATGGGGATTAAGGGAGATTGATTAATAAGTGTCTAGTCATCACAAAATTTCTTCAAAAGAAGGTTAAGTCTTAAGGGATGTTCAAGAGAGGTTCACACACTCACAAGGGGAGGTCACACGAGAGGTGTATGTCAAATTAACTCGCACTCAAAAAAATTACTTCAGATCATATCAAGAGAAAGCATTACTTAGCTGACTAGATTAACGAGGAAAATTCTAGGTGTTGTCATGCATGGTTCTTTAACATTCCGTAAAATTACATATCTAGTGAAGAGCCCAATAGGTCTTTAAGAACACGTATTGGGGATACATAGGCATCTCAATGCCCAATATTTAGAAATATTGGCCATAGTATAGAAAATTGGCTAAGGGGTATTATCCAATTTCTATATAACACCCAAATAAGAAAAAAAAATTGGGCATATTAAAAAATATTGGCTTAAAGGGTGTTAGTAAATTTCCCAACATTAACGAGCTTGTTTAAGCAATATACATGCAATGAAGATCCTAAGCAAAAACATATATTTTCTAGTATTTGCACACAAAGTGCTAGGCATCCAAGTATCAAGTCTAGTACCATAACATATGATCATTTAAATTGATCGTGTAGTTAAACAGTGCCCAAGGACATAGTGTGGATCCTTGGTACAATAAGTAAACATTCCCAAATGAACCATAAATAATAGTTAGTTAGGAAATTTTAACCAACCCATGTGCAAGAACATGTGCAAGACATGTGAAGAAGCTGCCAAAAGAGGGGACCACCCTAACCAAATTCGGTTAGTGTAGTTAGGGGGGAAAATGTGTACAAGGGACCACTCCATGTGTTGCCTAACCTCCTACAAATTCTAGACTCTAACCTAATATCCGAAATGACTAAATAACCTAGGACTAACGTAGTTTGACCCATTAGTGCACCCGACAACCTAGGACCAAAACCGGGTTGACACTAACCTAGTACTAGTTAAAGAGATAATGTAGTAGCTAACCTAGTATGGTCCAAAATGATACTTATGATCCAAAAAACTTATGGGTACTTTATTAATCTTCCTAGGTTACCTAATAAATTAATTTAGAAATTAATTAATTAATTTAAAATTGCTTAAATTGAAAATAAAAAGGAAATTTAAAGATTTCGGTTAAGACATGAAAGGGACAACCTAGTACCTAACCTAGGATGGTCCAAAGAGTAGGTTAATATCCTAACACATTAAGGGTACTTTATTAATTACCATATTCTACTTAAATAATTAATTTAGAAAATTAATTAATTAATTTAATGGGGAAAAACTGAAATAACAAAGCAATATCCAGATTTAGGTGTAAACAAGAAAAAGACAACCTAGTACCTAACCTAGGATGGTTCAAAGGATTATTTATGGGTATAACGAATTAAGATTAATTTAGTAATTACCCTAGGTAAATTAATTAAATAAAAATAGAAATTTAATTAATTAAATTAAGAGGGTAAAACAGAAATGCTTACACTAACCTAGTACAACTCAAGAATAATCCTAGTATTAACATAGGAAGGTCCAAAAGGGTTAATGTTTGTTACAATGATTTAGGGTCACTTTAATAGTTACCCTAGGTACCTTAATTAATTAAATTAACCATTTAATTAATTAATTTTAAGGAGAAAAACGAAATTCATAGGAAAAATTTCACATTTGACTAAGTATTGTGTTTTTCCAGTTCTAGTAAATCTAGGAGGGGATTTTTAGTAATTAGTTAATTATGTTATTTAATTAACTTATTAAACCCTAAGTTGAATGATTCAATATCAGTTCTTAAACCTAAAAATCACGTTCAAACTCATAGACAAAAAGGATGAAAAAACAGTAAGCAACAAACTCAAGAAAAAAGAAGAAAATTAATCGATATCTCTAGGGCGATTTCAAGGTTTCTATAAAGGTGGTATTAGTAGATTAAGTTCTACATAAGGTATGTCTTTCTATCCTGGACTTATTTCTCCAAGAGAACTTTCTTTCCAACGATTCAAAGATCTTGAAAACTAGTGTTGCTCCAGTGTTCTCATTGAACTCATTTGTCCCTAGTATCCTTTTCGATTCCATGTTGAATGTAATATTCTAAAAAATCATATGTCTAATGAAAAGTTAGTATGCCCTTAGGATAGCCTATTAGGGGTACATAGGCCCCCCAATGCCCAATATCTCTCAATATTAGGAATTAGTATAGAAAAATTGGCTAAGGGATATTAGCAAATTTTCTATATACGAATAAGAAATATACTTTTTGGGTTGTCATACCTCAATACAAGATTGATGTTCAAAAAATGTACCTGCAATGACGACACTAAGCAAAAAGAAAATCCGTTATGAATAGTTTCACACAAAGTAGTAGTCATCGAACTGTCAAGCCTAGTACCATTTCACATGTCCATTTAAAATGATCATGTAAATTAAGCAATTCCCAAGGACATAGTGAGGGTCCTTGTGGCAATAAGTAAGCATTCCCAAAGGAAACATAAATTATTAGTTAGTTAGGAAATCACAACCAACCCATGTGCAAACACATGTGCAAGACATGTGAAGCAGCACAAATGGAGGGGACCACCCTAACCAAATTCGCTTAGGGTAATTAAGGGGACAAAAATAAGCATAAGGGACCACTCCATGTGGGGCCTAACTTCCTAATAAATTTTAGACTCTAACCTACTCCCCAAATAGATAACTAATCTAGTACTAACCAAATTAGACTCATTAGTGCACCCGAGAACCTAGGACCAAAACCGGGTTGACACTAACCTAGTACTAGTTAAAGAGACAACCTAGTACCTAACCTAGGACGGTCCAAAAGATATTTATGGTCCTAACAACTTAGGGGTAATTTAGTAATTTCCCTAGGTTACCTAATCAATTAATTTAGAAAAATAAATATTTAATTTAATAGGGCTAAAACCGAAAATAAAAAGGAAATTTTAAGATTTCGGTTAAGACAAGCACAGGACAACGTAGTACCTAACCTAGGATGGTCCAAATAGTTAGTTATGATCCTAAATACTTAAGGGTACTTTACTAAATACCCTAGTATACTTAATTAATTAATTTATAAACTTAATTAGTTAATTTAAAGGGTCAAAAACGAAATCACAAAACAATTTCCAGATTTTGATTAAAACAAGAAAAAGACAACCTAGTACCTAATCTAGGATGGTTCAAAGGATTAGCTATGGCTATAACGACTTAAGGGTACTTTAGTAATTACCATAGGTTACTTAATTATTAAATTATCCATTTGATTAACAAAATTAAAGTGTTCAAACTGAAATTCTTACACTAACCTAGTAACTCAAGAAACATCCTAGTACTTAACCTAGGATGGTCCAAAAGGGTTAATTTTGGTTCCAATGACTTGAGGGTGCTTTAGCACTTACCCAAGGTTCCAATATCATTAAATTAAGGATTTAATTGACTCATATAAAATCAAAATGTTGACCAAACCCATAGTCAACACCAATATTTAGATTTGACTAAGTGTTACGGTCTCCTATGTTTAGTCAACTTAGGAGGTTTTTTTAGTAATTAGTTAATTAATTTGTTTAATTAACTTATTAAACAATAAGTTGAATAAGTCATGGTTAGTTCCTAAACCTAAAAACCACGTTCAAACTCTAACGAATACACGACTAAAACCACTAAACAAGCGTATGGAAAATAGTGAACAAAACGCAAGAAAAAAAACAGAAAATTTCTTAGATGATTTTTAAGGTTTCTTCAAAGTTAGTTCTAGGTGGTATTTATAAATTAAGTTATACTTAAGGTATGGTTTTTTCTCTCATGGAATTATTTCTCCAAGAGGCTCTTCAAATGTATCAAATTCATGAATTTCGAAACTACGGTTGTTTCCTAATGATATTGTTGAAACTCCATCTCCTTAGTTATCCTTATTTTCGATTTTTTGAGTATATAGATGTAATCTTGAACATTTTGTTGGTATGTGGTTCTAACTGATTTTATAATTTCTCTATTTATTAATGATTAATGAGGTCTATAGATTGGATTCAGATGATTGAGTAATTAGTTACACAGATTAAGGAATGACATAATGCTTAGTTTTGTGTTCGAGAAAGATGAAGTTGTTATGAGTTGTTTATGAAGTTGAGTCTACTGTTATAGGCTATTCATTGAATGATAATTATAAGTTAATTGAATGTAAAAAGGTTGGCTTACTACAAATGAAGTATAAATGACAACCATATCTAAAAGTTTGGTTAATGCCAACAAATTGACTAGAAAAACTATTTCCAAAATATTATCTCCCAAAATGTGTGAAGTTATACTAACAAAGTGATACGAATCTCTACATCAATGAACTCATAACATAGGCTATGCAAATAAATGGGACAAGTCCAAACATACCCTATCCACACGAACTTGTGAACGTAATAGCATTGAATAAGTAGTTATAACTTTCATAAAGAATCAAAGCTAGTTCATGAATCTATAATGCCAAAATAACTTCATAGTGTGGCTAAAACAAGCATTGAATTATTTTTGTAAGTTAATAAAATATTAAAAGTTCAAGTGTTGTGAAAGTTTGGCTTATTCCAATAAATTTGTCTACAACATTATTTTAAAAATATGTAATATAATTGACTAATGATTCCATGAAATTATACTTGAATGAATTGCCAGCCTTATGCCAATAAAATTGCTAACAATACATCGTGTAAGAGTGATGAATGAAATTAGATATAATTTTATCTTTAAATAATAAAAAAATTAGCTAATGCCTAAGGTATACCAAAATAAACATGAATTAGTGTAACTTTGGATTGTGCCAACAAATTGGTTATGAAGTCTTTTTTCAAATTTTCTAGGCCAATACTATTTTTGTGCCAATAATATATAGCCAAAGTATTGAGATAACAATATAAGAAAATCTAAGGTAATTCAATGAATCAATATCCAAAGGCATGCAAATCATGGGACAAGTCCCAACATGCCCTATCCAAATGAACTATGAACATATGTAATTCATTGAGTGAAGTTCTCATCATCCATAAACGATGATATGAAGCTATCAAACGAAAGTAAGCAAGTAACATGAGTTATAACATAACTAATGATATATAAGATAAGAAAGTGACCATAATGAGGTGTTAAAAGAAGCGAGACAAGCCTCATTTACACCTAAGCTACTATGTTATAAATACTCACGAATGAAGGTGTTAGAATGTGTGAGACAAGTCTCATTAAAACCAAAGAGGTTATGTAAGGACAATTCACATTTCATCAATGTAAAGAAGGATGAAAAGTCATCAATCGTGTAAGTAAATGTTACAAAAACGTACTCACCTATGAGAGTGTAAAGCCAATGAAGAGACCAGTCTCTACGTACACTCTAATGAAAGTATTGAGACTGATGTATACTTAATACTATTGATGAGATGAGAAATCATCTATTGAGATATGATGTCCTTATACTAGAAGCCATCTTGCATGACGTATGACATAAATTAAATGGAACTTTATACTGAGCACCGATAGACTAGCTATGAGCTTTGATGCCTTCTTTCAGGACAAGCGGAGGTTCACGTAACTCTCATGAGATGAGACTGTCCGGCACGCCGGGTATGGGTGTCCTTATATCTCCTAGGCTTCTAACCTATACTGCCACTATAGGGATCTGGAGAGGATTAATTCCCATGTACGCTAGCATGTTTTGGGTCACTTTGACAGATGATTCCACCTCTTTTCAGTGAAGGGTAGACACTGGATTTCATGATGCTAACATGATCTATGTCGATTAAGGTTGGAGTTCCTCAATGTATGAAATATAATAAAATGAACGATACTGACGGTGTTTGTGCAAGACAATCAGACGGTGAAATCAGATTCAAGTAATGATATTAGATCATCCTTGGTCATTGCACTTCATGATCCCGATGAGAGTCTTAAACTTCATCCTAGGTATAGCTGACGTTTACATCAGCCTATGAATGAATGAAATGAATAACGTGAAGTACGAATGAACGAATGAAGCAGACTTTGTGTTTGCTAAAGAAGGCCCTCGGGTTGATGTCCCATAAGTTGGGCCCTCACTTGAGATGTCTTATGATACATAAACGATTCCAAAGTCTCATGTATATGAAATGTATAATATATAAAACATAAAAGTAATGAAATCAATGGCACGATCAATAGAGAATCGATTATGAAAGGAAATGAATATATAGTGTAATGAATGACTCACTATAACGTAGGGAAATCATTCCTTAGTCCTTGGATTACTTACATCGATTTATTATTGGTATGGGACTACAATGAATCGTTGCACTTTTAAGTAAAACATAGAACTTAAGGAGTTATTGAAATACACAACAAGAAGAATAAAAAGATTGAAAAATATTCTAAGTGTACAAAGAGGAGCTCTCGACCTTAGAGGATCAAAATCTCAAATCTTCGCCCGAGTTGTTCTAAAATTATGTTGATGATACTAATATTGTAATCATATAGATAATGAGTTGTGTGCTTTGAATGCATTAAAATACATCATATTCATACCACAATTCACAACCAATGAATTAAGAAAGTCTAGTGACTAGACTTTCCAGAAATAGCATGTCGTTTAGGAAGAGATTTAATTGATCATTCATAGATTTATGTGTATGTGCGCATACAACCATACTTAGTACAAGTGATGTACTAACCCCCTACTATTTACTATTTTATAGGTGCAAGTTAGATGACAGGTTGACGACACTTGCAGGGGTTGGACTTCAGCGTTTCTCCAAACCATTGGGTAGGTCCTCATGATTTAGAGGATGCTACAGACTTAGTCTATCCTTGTAATACGACCATGTTCGGAAAAATATTTATGATATATTCATCTTCAGTTTCAAATTAATTCTTTACGTTAGATGGTTGTTCGCTTATGTTGAGCTTAGTATATGATATATCTAGGTAATAATTATATCAATTCTATGTATACTTTATACATATAAAAAGTTTTAAATTTTCCTCAAATTTAACTAGATGAATGTGCTGAATGCAAGATGAGGCTTGTATGCGACCTCTGAGAGGTCAACGACGCTAGTTGCGATCAGGATTCCAGAATCCGGGTCGTGACATTGAATAGGTTAGAGATCATGTTGTTGGTATGTGGTCTGGCCGATCTTATGTGTAATGTTCTTGAATTATGAATGTAGCTTAAACTATGATGTTGTGGTCATATAAAGTTAAGTCCTTCAAAAGTGAATCATGAATCAACGTTGTGTTAGTTACACCCGTAATTGTTTTAAGTGTTGATGTGTTTGTCCGAATGTTGCATTGCTTTTATTGTAACATTATGAAGGTGTTAAATTCATCAAATAATAAAATGATGCTGTCCAATATGTCTTTAAAATGTTACCCTAAAGTCATGAACAAAGATTGATTAAGAGATTATATTATGTTGAGATGTGTCCGAAGTTGTTATGTATGAAGATGATTACGGTTTGTTGTGCATACCTACTATAAATGTGACTTGTTGATGAAGTTGTGTTCGTTAAATTATCATATTGTGCTGTTCAAGATGTTTAAAAATGTTATGCCTAAAGTTATGTTATAAGGTTCACTAAGAAGATCTCCTTGAAATCATAATTTGAGTGATTGTTTGGATTATGCCAATAAAATGGCTAACAATACATTGTCCAAAAGGGATGCATGCAAATGACTATAATATTATGTTAAATAATTAAAAAATTGACTAATGAAATATATACATATCCAACCAAGAATGAAAGAATTCAAAATTGGCCTATGCCAACATAGATGGTTATGTGATCTATACCCAAGTGAATATGCCTATACAAATCATATGTCAATCTTGTAAAGTAAGAGTATCAAATATATAAAAAGCACTACTTAAATAATTTAATGAATCCATAACCAAGGGCATGCCATCGATTGGGACAACTCCCAACATTCTCTAAAAGAATGAAATATGAGCATATGTAACACATTGAAAGAAGTGTTCATCGTCCATAAACAATGAAAAGAAGCTACTACACTAAAGTAAAGAAGTGACGTGAATTATAACATAATTAAAGGGGTCTAAATTAATTAAGTGACCAAAATGGGGTGTTAAACGAAGTGATACAAGTCTTACTTACACATAAGCTACTATATTAAAATAATACTCACGAATGAAGGTGTTATAATGTGTGAGACTAGTCACACTAACACCTAACGATGATATTAAGGACAACTCACATTTCATCAATGTAAAGTAAGGATGTTATGTAAGGATAATTAACATTTCATCAATGAAAACTAAGGATGTTATTTAAGGACACTTAACATTTCATCAATGTAAAGTAAGGATGATAAGTCATCAAAAAGTAAGTAAATCTCAATCTAGAATCAAGCCTCCATAATGCTTGAGTTAACACTAGAAGATAAAGAAGAAATGAACATTCACATAAACAGGTGAGTAATTATGTTAATCTATGATGCTAATGAAAATGATGACAATATGATAAGAGGATAATGTGAAAAATGAGAGCAATCTCAAAATGAGCCTAAGTAAATGTTACCAAAACGTACTCACATATGGGAGTGTAAAGTTAATGAAGAGACCAGTCTCTATGAACACTCTAATGAGAGTATTGAAGTAGTTCAAACTTAATACTAATGATGAGATTAGAAATCATCTAATGAGCTATGATGTCCTCATGATAGAAGCTAGCTTCCAGGATGTATGAGTTGAATGTAATGGAACTTTATATTGAGCACTGATAGGCTAGTTATGAGCAGTGATGCCTTCCTTCGGGAAGGACGGAGATTCACGTAACTCTTATAAGATTAGACTGTCCGGCATGCCGGGTATGGGTCTCTTTATACCCTATACTGCCAATATAGAGATCTAGCAGGGTTTGACTCCCTATATGAACTAGCATGGTCGAGTCACTTTGGCTGGTGATTCCATATCTTTATGGTGTGGGGCAGACACATGATTTCATGATTCTCACATGATCTATGTCGGTTAAGGTTAATGTTCCCAAAGAATGAATGAGTCCATCGTCAAAGTATGAAAGACAATAAAAAGAACGATACCTAAGGTGTTTGTGCAAGACAATTAGGAGGTGAAATAAGATTGAAGTAATGGCATAAGGTCTATCTTGGTCATTGCACTTGATGATCCCGATGAGAGTCTTAAGCATCATCCTAGGTATATCTGGTGTGTAGATCAGCCTATGAATGAATAAAATGAATAATGTGAAGTACGAATGAACGAATGAAGAAAACTTTGTGTTTGCTAATGAAGGCCCTCGGGTTGAGGTCCCATATGTTGGGCCCTCACTGGAGATGTCTTATGCTACATCAACGATTCAAAAGTGTCGTGTATATGAAATTTATAATATATAAAACATGAATGTAGTTAAATAAATGGCATGATCAATAGAGAATTGCTTATGAAAGGTAATGAATGTATAGTGTAAAGAATGACTCACTATAAGTTAGGGAAATCATTCCTTAGTCCTTGGATTACTTACATCGATTCATTGTGGGTAAGGGACTATATTGAATCATTGCACTTCTAAGTAAAACATAGGACCAAATGAATTATTGAAGTAAACAACAACAAGAAGAAAAAGATTGAAAAATAATCTAAGTGTACAAGGAGGAGTTGTTTTAAAATTATGTTGATGATACTAATGCCTTGTAATCACATAGAAAATGAGTTTTGTGGTTTGAATGCATTAAAATACATCATATTCAATCCATAATTCACAACTAACGATTTTTGAAAGTCTAGTGACTAGGCTTTCCAGAAATAGGATGTTGTTTAGGAAGAGCTTTCTTTGATAATGCATAAATTTATGTGTACGTGTGAATACACCCATACTTAGTACAAGTGGTGTACTAACCCCTACTAGTTACTATTTCATTGATGCAGGTTAAGGGACAGATTGACAACTCTTTCAATGCTTTGGGCATCAGCGTTTCTCCAGACCATTTGGTAGGTCCTATTGATTTCAAGGATGCTACAATTTTAGTCTAGCCTTAGTTTTAGAAAAAGCTAGTGGATGTTGTCCCTATTATTTCTTTCGTACTTTCGTTTCGAAGCTTTTGTAATAAGAATGTTTGGCAAACATATTTATGATATATTCTTATTCTATTTCAAATCAATTCTTATGATAGATGGTTGTTATATTTATTTTGAGCTTATTCTATGATGAATTCATGAAATAACTATATGAAATCTATGTATACTTTATACGTTTAAAAGTTTTAAATTTTTCGCTAAAAATAACCATATGAATATTATGAATTCAAGATGAAGCTTGTTTGCAACCTCTGAGAGGTCAACGATGCGGGTTGCGATACGAATTCAAGAATCCGGGTTGTGACAGGTTCAAGGTAAGTTTGTCACACAAGTCATCGATACATAGTTGATACAAAACTGAACACTTTCGCAAGTGTGCAACAATCATTACAAAACGATCAATTTGACAATTGGCCAATCCCAACGAGATGCAAATGGTTCACATATTTTCGATGAAACTTCTTTTAGACTCATTTTAGACCCGCATTCATGTTTGTTCGATTGCGAGCACTATTCAAGTCATATTTATTGATCCAAACTAAGATATAAATTTTCTAGTGAACAACCACATTTAAACGCATGCAAAGGGTGGCAAAATTTGCAAAAAGAAATTGAAATTTTTCGAAAGGGTAAAAATCATTTAGAATTTAAAAACCAAAAGTAAATATGCTTCCACAAAAATAGTATTGAACAATATTAAAAAATAGCCCCAAATATAAGCACAAAAAACACAATTTTTATCATAATAGGTATGGGCCTCACCTCACAAAAACCAAAAATTATTTGTCCTCAAATGCTTATAAAAGTATAAAAAATAAAGGTACAACAATATAGAGATGGAGGTTGAAAAAAGATCTTGTCTATGTAGTCTCACCATCTCTCGGTGTCTGTGTGTCTTGTGCAGCGTCCTATTGATATACCGTGGGTTAATGGTATTATTAATACTTTTTCCTTAATTTTAGTGTGTCCAAAAGCCTTTTTGTGCTAATTTTTATATAAGTTTCTCTTTATTTTGCAGGAAATCTGTCCAAAGATGAATGCGGAGATTTTGAACGAAGAAATGCAGAAGAAACCACCTACGGAGATTATGACGGTTCGTCGTGCTTGTGACGGTCCGTAGGTGGCAGCGTAGTGCAGCTGCTGAAGGAAGAAGGGCAAGTCTGACCAAGTGTGGGGCTACGGAGTTCATGACAGTCCGTCGTGTCTATGACGGTCCGTCCTGCAAGTTCGTCATAAAGTTCAGAGAAGTAGTCCCAATACCCATATTCCAAGAGTTCAAGTGCTTTGAAACGAAGACCCTCGACGGACCGTTGTGCCTATGACGGTCCGTCATACCTGCCGTCGAGGGTAATGAAGAGAGCAACAGAAGAAATTTCATAAGTATGGGACGACGGAGTCCATGACGCTCTGTCGTGACCACGACGATCCGTCGCGAGTTCCATCGACCCAGCCGCGTTTTGACAGATTTCCAGCAAATAGAGTCCTTTTTTAATTAGGTTTTTATTTTCTATAAATAGTTCGAAAAACCTCGTTTTTGAGGTTAGACTCCGTATTGTTAGACTCCGTATTGTTAGACTCCACAGTGTCTACTAATATGATGTCTAACAATACGGAGTCTAACCTCAAAAAAGAGGTTTTTCGAACTATTTATAGATAATAAAAACCTATTTAAACAAGGAATCTATTTGCTAGAAATCGGTCAAAACGCGGCTGGGTCGACGGAAATCGCGACGGATCGTCGTGGTCACGACGGACCGTCATGGACTCGGTAGTCCCATACTTATGCAATTTCTTCTATTGCTCTCTTCATTACCCTCGACGACAGGTATGACGGACCGTCATAGGCACAACTGTCCGTCGAGGGTCTTCATTTCAAAACACTTGAACTCTTGGAATATGGGTACTGGGACTACTTCTCTGAACTTCGTGACGAACCTGCAGGACGGACCGTCATAGACACGACGGACCGTCATGAACTCCGTAGCCCCACACTTGGTCAAAAGTCCCCATCTTCCTTCAGCAGCTGCACTACGCTGCCACCTACGGACCGTCACAAGCACAACGAACCGTCATAAGCTCCGTAGGTGGTCTCTTCTGCATTTCTTCGCTCAAAATCTCCGCATT
>NC_028642.1:24107858-24234852 GCF_001406875.1 Solanum pennellii
TATGCATGCTATCACTATTAGGCTTGAATTATGTGGGATCAAAACATGACACAGACTCACCATGCGCTAATACCTATTCTCTTCAATTTCTCGCCGAGGTGCTAACAATTCCGGTATTGCAACTAGTGTCCTCACTTTAAAACAAAAAATCCTCATTTTTTACACAATGATTTCAGTTTGAGTATAAGGATTACTTTTCAACACTCGCTCTCAGAACAAAGTCACACTCATTCATACCTATTTCCATAAGCTTGCCCTTATTTTCACTGCCTTAAGTTCGCTACACAACCCTTAGGATCACGATAGGACTTTCTTAGCTTGTAACATAGGCTCAGGGTCAGGTAGGGTATATTTAGGTATACTTAAGTGACTTTTTTCACTCCTTGACATATCGGCTAAACCTTCCACTTTCTATCATTTTATCTCGCCCAGTTTCTCATATTCTTTCACCTTGCTATTTTCTCTTCTTTCTTCATTTGTGTAAGTGACTCTCTTCTTTTCTTGCTTGTATTTCTTGTATATTTTTCTTTTTATTTACTTCTCTTTCAACTAATTCTTGAGTCACTTTACTTTTGTTCTTTCTCTCTCTTTGTTCTTTCAACCCCACTTTCCAGAGCATTCCTCATAATAGCCACCCTCAACTCATGGCTTTGCCATGAGTCAAGGTACACAATACCCAAAGTTGCGTCAGGGCCATAACGAAGGTTGTTTACTGCATTAGCCACCCTCAACTTATGCTTTTGGCATAAGATGAGGTGCACATGTACAAGGAGGGACCAGGGCCAACACATTATTCCCAGAAAAGATCAATTGGGGTAAAAAAGAAAGGTCTAGTTTAAGCTCAGATCATTTGGATCAAAGAAAGATAAATTTCATTTGGTTTTCATTTATTTAGGCTAAAAATGGGCTATATTGAATAAGGGCCTATGATCCTTTCCTAATTTTCTATTATAGCTTACTTTTAGCAGGACTAACCAGGCAAGTTCTAGCTCAGTACAAATAGTGGACTATTCAAATATTCCTCACACTCACTTGACATCTCATCACTCTACCAGATTATCAGACACCTAGTTCGAATTTCAGACTTAGGGTAATACAATGGTGTACCTCTATGTCATGCTTAGAGCCACACATTTATCAGTTACTATGCCTAGTCATGCATCATTTTCCAATTTGTCAAGATATCATTTTAGCCATCATGCTCCAGAATTAGACTATGTATAAAAGATATAGACATGCCGGTTCAACATAGAAAGTAATCAGTCTTTTGGGGAAAAAGAACACAGGCAAGAAAACCCCAAAAGAGGATAGTGAATTGGGCTACTCAGACTTCACCCTAACACTCACTTTCAATTTACCCCACCCCAAACAAAAAACATGCAATTGTCCCCAATGCATAAAAAAGTTTAAATACTAGAGTGGTAGGTGAAGCAAACATGTGGCACAAAGCGCCGTCGATCAGCAAGCTCGTGGGTCCGGTTCCCCAGAACCCACGTCCTCTGCAATCTGGACACCCTCAGTGATGTCCTCAGCAACAACCGCACTATCAGTAGTTCCTCCTGCTATCTCCATAGTTCGGGAGCTAGACGCCCCAGCCGCTAACTCTGATGCTCTCATCTGATGCGCCTCCTCCTCAGAAAGTGAGGCTCTCCTCGCAGCCTCCATTTCACAGCTCTCCTTCTTCCATGCTCGCGCCTCATCTTCTGCTCCCCCCTACGCCTCTTGGCATGCTCTCGAGGGGGAGGTGGTGAAATCTCTGAGGTGGTTAATAGGGCCGCCAATACTGTGTCTTCAGCAGGCTCGACAGAAGGGGCCTCAGACTAAGGCACCCTAGCCTCTAAGATCGTGTCAATATCTGCGCGAAGGCTGTCGACCGCAGCCTGAAGAGTAGACACATCCACCGGAGGGGCTGGCCGGGTTAGCACCCTCAACTCAAAGGCATCCAAGCGGTGGTGAACCTCAGCGATCTTCCCCTCTGTATACTGGACCATTTTCTGCTCCAGGCGCTCTTCTAACTCAGTAATAGACTTCTGCATCTACGGCTGGATATGATGCAGAAGTGTAGCCATTTGCGCCTCTAATTTTTGGACCCTAGTAAGCGGGACCAGCGCCGGTAGAGGGGCTGTGCGAGAGGAGCTAGGGGCAGTGCTACTACCCGGGATAGACTCGACCAGGGCAGTATCAGTGGACGCCGCCTGCGTAGCCGTGCGCGCCTGGGCTACCGTATAAGCAAGATCATCAGCAAGTGGGGGAAGCTCTGGACGGGGCCCTCAGCGTGGAGCCAACTCATTCGCCTCATCTCTGATGAGGCCGACATCAACAGTGCCCTGTGGGGTCTTGAGCTGATCTACGTGCCATATAGGCACACCTGTGGACCTGCAGAGAGAAATGATCATGCACGGGAAAGGGTAAATAGTTGTGACCTTGAAAGCCCTCTCATGCATGACTGCCCGTAGAAGCCACGTGAAATCCACCTCGAACCCAGCTATCATCGCCGCCATCAACACTACTCGATCCCATGTAACGATGTTATCAGCGGCTGTGGGGGAAAGGAAGTGGCGGACAATAAGCCACAAGAACTTCGCCATGAAAGTTAGGTTGGCCTTCTTGATAGCCCCCTTTGGCTCGGTCACCCAGTCGGCACCCTCTCCATCAACTGACAGGTGCAGGGCCATCAACCTCTTGGTGGTCTCTCTCAGCGATGGCTCGCGCAGGAACTGACCATCTTTAACAAGCTGCCATCTGTAGTCAAACTAGGCAGTGAGACGGGTCCGAGTAGCATCAACACCCTCGCCGTATAGAAACCGTCGGATGGCAGGCAGGGAAATGTCGACCTACACGCCCCGTACTCGGACCTGCTCCAGTGGGGCCTGTTTGGCAGGGCAGCCCGCCTATCTATTTTTGATCAGAGAGTCGCTACATAGGATGCCTAGAACTCTCGGACCATTTCTTCACTGTAACGTCCCAACGGACGTGCTGTCCACTCCAGGCGATGCCTGGTGAAGAGATAAATATAAAATATCGAATACGATGCTTAATATGAGGTGAAGATAAGGGTTAGGATAGCAACAAACGTAGCCGGACCAAGGTGCGGAGTGAGATTTTCTAGATGTTGGACCAAGGATTTAGAAATACATAACTTATCACTGTGCACGCAAGATACTAGGAAAGAATTGTTATAGTTAGAATTATCAAGTTATGAACCTGTGAGTAACACGTAAACCCTAGTTACTTTGATTAATTGATTAAAATCCAACATTCAAAGCTGTTAAGTGTCTCCTTCAATTTACGTAGTTATTTTCATTCATTTAGAAATAGAAACCCCCCCTTTTATTGTTTTTACTTTCCAAGGAAGTAATTGACTAAACAAAAGTAATATTAGATTGAAGTTAAGTCTAGACTATTTTCCTCGTGGGAACCATCCCAGCCTCACTAGTTGGGTTATTTACTTGACACTACCGCTTTACTTCTTATTTGAGAAGTAAGTTTGAGCGTATCACCTATACCAAGGCATTAGTGCGCGGTGTCTCCTCAGACGGAATAGCAGTGACAAATCTACTGAGGGCTATTGTGGATGTCACATATATTTGTGTTTGCGTCGCATGTTTCACATTAGTCACCACCAAGTTTGGAAAATTTGCAAATATGCTCTCCTCCTCTTCTTTCTCCTGCTCTTCTATTAAGTTGTTATCATTATCTACAACTAAATTCTCCTCGGTTGTGCCATCCCTCTACACTTCTCTGGTGGTATCCAGAGGAATCCCTGAGGACTCAAGAGTGTGAAAGTCATCTACTCTCCTTATTAGTGATATGATGTAGGTAGACTTTAGGAAGTGTACGTCCTACCTCAGGTTTTAGATTTCTGCTCTTAAAGTCGTCACCTCAGAGGATCCCTCTGTATAATCTCGCAAGTTCTGACTCTCATAGTCAATGTATCCATAGAAGACTAAAGGAGTGCTGCAAGTATAACTGTCTTGACATCCCTCGGACATGTCTTTCAAGTCGGGTTGCTCATGCATAAGAGGATTGGGCTAATCGCCCCATTTTAAAGATCATGGTTTGATTAAGAATGGCCATCTAGGATAAATAAGAGGTACCTGGGACTACGAAGAAGAGCAATGGGAAAATGTACAGGAGGTCTTGGATGCTGTAGTATGCAAAGGTATCTCTTCTAAAATAAGTGTAGATTGATCTCTATGTAGTATATTCTAGAGTTGCTCTCCAACTACCGAATCCTCTCGTGTGTACTCGGCCTCAATTCTCCAGATTTTGATGTAGGCATATGTGATGACATCAATGTCCCTCATAATGTCCTGAGGTACTCTAGTTTGTTGAACAACATGGTCACCAAGACTAGGATGGGTAGAGAAGTAAGCTTCAACTTGGCCCTCATGGCAACCTCTTGTGAAGTCAACTATCCCAGATGTCTATGTCTGGACAAAATACAACACAAGCTTGGACTAGTTTTGGGTTGACATTTTTGTGTTGATGATGAAGCTGAAAAAAAATCTAGCATCAATATTTAGGTTCCTCTTTTCAATAGAAGCTCCTTCCCCGATCCATCTGTATGTGGTGTCAAAGACCATTAGGTCCATCAAACTATTAAGGTCATCCAGAGACAAAAAACAGGCAACCCCTCATAATGGAGTATCGAGTGTAGTTGGTTGCCCAATACAATGTTAATATGCACAGTTTGTCAGTCCACCTCCATACCTCTAAACGCTTTCTGATATCACCGGTCTAAACTCAGTCACCTTATTCTTTCTCTTAGTATCAACTACCCATAAGTTTTGTAAATTTCCCTAAACTAAGAAGGAATATATGGTCCTCGAGGCCTCGTGAATTGATCAAACTCATGGTAGAGGATGGTTTCCCAGACATCAGGATATTTTCCTTCTAGGCACAACATATAAAAAGGTTTCTCCTCTAATAAGGTTCCTAATCCATCACATTTTACTTTGTTCAATATTCTAGTTTATGGAATGATAGGTTATACAGGGGTTACTGGAGGTGCCTGAGCTCGTACCGGTTTTGATTCAGGATGGGTTGTAACTTATGTTACATTAGTGGGAGCAGCTGAAACTGATGAGACCCTACTCAATGTAGATTTAGATCTATCTCAAGCTTATTCTGTCATTTAATCAATGTTTTATCATCTTCACGATCAGACCGCTCAACATCTGCCTCAACAACTATGCCTTTATTTGCTATATGTTTCTTCTTCTTGCATTTGTCGCCCGATAAGAGTTTGTCTCTTCCCCTTTTTGGAGTATTCATCCCCCTTTCCTTGACTTTAATGCCTTGTGCTTCTTTATTGTGTGGCATGTTAGAGTTTGTGTGTACTTTATCTACAAAAGATTGAAAATAGTTAAAACAAAATCAAATAAATACAGATAATCTATTAAAGAAAATTATGCCAACTGAATTGGCAAATCGCGGAACCTCTTTGGAAACTAAAATTTTCTCGCCGAAGGGGTTATGTTATATTTATATTAAGTTGGTAATGGAAATGTTCTCTCGAAGATATTTATTTAGTCCTCTGAAAATAACAATACCTTCTTAGTTCAAGAGTGCAAATAAAAACAATAGTACATTCGTTAACCGCCAAGTGCTTTTAGCAATCCTTAGAATTTTTCTGATAGTAACAGATTAAACATCAAATAGAACAAGGAGTTAAGGGTGAAATGGAGACATTAGGCAAACTGCTGAGTTGTTCGGCGAGCTCGATCTAGATAGCCGAACTACCTAACGTGCCTATTCTCAATTCACCTTCTAAAAATATACCCTTCACTCTATGGAAAAAAATTAAAACATAACCCAATACAATGAAGCGAAGACCCATAAAATCCATCACTCCATAATACTCAAATTCTCCTAAATTTTCCAAAATTGTCCATTCAACGACATGTGCTCACAAGAATGGGGTTTCCATCTATAATTCAGCAACTTTCATCATTTCGCACAAACAAGGAATACTAAAACATCACCCCAATTGATCTAACAAACATGCTATCACAACACAAAGGGATTTCATTGAATTTCAAGAACAAACATTACTTAAATTTAAACTATCAAAACAATACGAGTAAGATTTATGGAATTTTTTTTATAAAGGCTTGGCTTCCAAGGTACACTTCAGTACCTTTCATCCTCAGACAGATGCACAAGTAGAGTGCACTATTCAAACTTTAGAGGATATGGCGCAGGTGATAGACTTCAAAGGTAATTAGGATGATCACCTACCTATTATTGAATTTTTTAAAACAATAATTACCACACTAGCATCCAAATTGATCCATATGAATCTCATTATGGTAGAAGGTGCAAATCTCCTATTGGATGGTTTGAAATTTGTGAAGCTAGGTTGAGAGGACCAAATTTAGTCCATGAAGCTATTGAGAAGGTGAAAGTGAATCAACACATGTTGAAGACGACACAAAATCATCAAAAAATACTACACTTATGTTAAAAGAAGGGCGTTAGAGTTTAAAGTAGATGATTGACTATTCCTAAAAGTTTTACCCATAAAGGGTGTTATGGGGTTTGGTATGAAGGCAAAGCTTAGTCCCCGATATATTACACCTTATTTAATATCCAAGGGGATTATAAATGTAGCTTATGAGTTGAAGCTACCACAAGAGTTAGCAGTGCTTTATCCGGTATTTCACATGTCCATGTTCAAGAAGTGCATGGGAAATTATTCATTGATCATAAAACTTGAAATTATTAAGATCAAGGATAACTTATCTTATGAGGAGATTCATGTTCAGATTCTAGATCGCCAACTTCGCTTGTTAATTAAAAAAGAGGTAGCATCAATAAAAGTCCTTTGGACGATCAAATTTGTTGAATAAGATACTTGGAAAGTTGGGGAGAATATTAAAGAGATATATCCACATCTCTTTGAATCCGGAGAAAATTCAAACAAGATATTAATTCTTCTCTTAGTATTCTTTAACTTATAAGTGAGAATGTTGTTTGTTTGCATTTGCTTGTCGTGTGTATAAGCTTGATATTACCACTCATAGCCTAGAAAGGGGATATATTGTAACATCTCGCATTTCAAAAGAACTAGGAGGAAGCTGAAAATAGGAAATAGTCATAATTCAAAATCTAGAAATTTTCTTTAGTTAAAAAAAGTTAAGTTTTGGTCAACATCATGCAGCCATAACATCTACCTCAGGATAAGTTTGGAGCACTTACAGATAAGGTAGAATATCTCTTTGGAGGACCTTTCATATCCTTGAGTTTGTGCGATTCCGAGTTCGTATGAGTAAGATATATCCTTTGGATGTTGGGCTGTTCGGTTTAGATAATTTACTAATCCGGATTTTAGAAGGGTATTTTGGTCTTTGATTTTACCAACTTATTAAATCCATTTTTAATAAATTAATTGGGTCAAAATAGAGTTATTTAAATTTACGCTTTGAAAAAATAGAGTTAGGGCTTTTTGAGAGAGAACACAAGAAAAAGGAGAAGAGAAAAAAGAAGAGTTGCCAAGAACGATAAAATTATGTCGTGGATTCGCCCAGGAAATTATCCTACAATGTATGTGAATCTTTTATAGCGTTGAATTTGTTCACTCACGAGCCAAACATGTCTAGTTTAGCGTAATTCGTCCTAAAAGAGTTTTACAGTTGATGTTCTTTAGATGTATTCTTGAATTTGAATGGCGTTCATTCTTTGGGCTGAATTTTTGTGTTTCTAATATCTTTAAGTTGAGTTATATTATTTTTTGGAGTTAGGTTCTTGAGTACATATACAATGTATCAGATACTAAAATTGATTTGAGGACAATAGTCTAGTTTAGGCAAATTTGAGCTGGAAAAAGAAGAAGGATATAGCACGTAAGTCCGCATTGAGTACTTGCTCCCCTAATGACAATAAAGTTTCTCCACGTCGCTGTTAGGACGCACAATCTTTGTTTTAAAATTAAATTTTTTGAGTACTTATTAAAAACATCTCTTCGACACAGATATGTTCAAAGATGGTGATTTTCTCATATTTCTCATGTTTAGCTATCTAAAATCATTTCTAAACATCACGAGGCATTTCCTATTATAAATCATAATCCTTGAATCCATAGTTCAATTCAAGGAGAGTTAAGAGTCAATTCTAGTAACCTTGAGAGTCAAGTCGAAAGAAGTTATCCATATTTTAGAATGTCTTTTACAAATGTTTTTACTGTGTTTTAAGACTTAAAGTTCAAGATGAGTTAATAAAGATTTCAGATTTTCTTTGTTTCTTCGAAAGTATATAAGAACTAAGTACTCCGAAAGAGATTTGAAATGTTTCACGTTTAACTAAGAATGGAAATTGAGATTTCAACCTAATTTATAGAAAAGAGTATATATTTTCATAATAAAGCAAGTGGGGAAACTTTAATTTCCAAGGTACGCGTTGAGCAAACCTTTCGAGTACTAATCCAAATCAATGAATGAAGTATGTTTATACACATAAGATATAATATTATATCGTTTTTGGGAGGAATATTGAGCACCTATCTGTGGGAGAGTATAGACAACTCACGACCCCCACAAACCATGTAGCAACCTTGGGTAGAAAAAAGTCATACCTTTTAGATGATTCAGGTGGTAATTTTTAACATAGACTAGTGGATCTACCATTAGTTCAGGGTCTATACTAATGGCAAAGTATAGGACGACCCTTGAAGAATAAGGCATAAGACTGCATCATCAGAATACCGACGTAACGGTTGTCCGTTAGAGAAAATCTCGTAATAGTTAATATATATAAATATTTCATTTATTTTTTTACATACATCTCAGAGTTATATTGTATATTTGCATACATACAAAGTTGACATCATTTTTTTTAACAACATTCCTTTATATTTCGCTTGTTTTTTTTCAAAAAAATTAATTGGGCCCAATGCCATTTTATATGTAATAATAAGGAAACAAAACTTGACAAAGTTTCAAGTCCCTAATAATTAAAACAAAATAAAAGCATTAAAATACTAGTAAACGAAACAAAAAATGAGGAAATGGAAGAGTCTGCAACAGAGCTCTTCCATTTTTTTTTCTGTTATTAACTTCATCTTCTTTCTTGTGTACATGGTGGATTTTTACTTTATCTTGGTAAGAATCACTCTCCCACCATCCATTCCTTATCAATTTGTTTTTCATTTGAGTATTGCTGTTTTGTCTTGTCCGAATTTGAACACTCTTTAGCTCATTTCAAGACTCGCGGATCTCCATTTCTCTAACTTTCTTCATCCGTTGATTGCTTCATCTTTCATGTATGGTTCAGGTAAGATTTCTCCTCTCTGTAAATTATGTTGGAGAATAATTTTTTTTTGTAATGTTTTTTTTATGTAGTAGTGTTTGAAGTTGTTGGTTTTCCTTTACTACGCTAGAATGTGATTGTTGCATTCACGTCACCATGTTCTATCTGTTTGTGTTTTCCTTGTGTTGAATCTGAAATTAGGAACTACATCTTTTTTCATGTTGACTATACACTTTCCTTAGCATTTTAGTTCTTTGAATTCCCTGAATTTTTGTTTTCCATTCCAATCTATTATTAAATTGGCCTTGCAATCTACTAGCTTGCGACCTTCTCTGTATATGTGATATACTTCTGTGTTAAATTAATTCATAAATTCCTTGATATCCTCAATTATTGTGTTGATCTGCCAAGTCGTCTCCGATTCACCCTATAGTATTTTCTTCAGTAATAGAGAGTTTGTCTCTATTATGCATCTTGTGTATCCCTCTATGACACCATATGCTATCAACTCCCTGATTGAAATTGCATCTTCCTCTGTAATGGTAGTGTCAGGTATTATGTATGATTGTGCAAAAATAAAGTCACATGTACTACTTGTGTTACAAAAGCCATATAAGCTTCTTCCAGGGTTTCCCCTATTTGCACCATCAGTATTGAAATGAGTTCAGTCATGTAGAGCTAAGTTGAGTTAGGTATGTTCTTTAGATTTCTTTTATAGCCTATGATTGTGTGTTAGCGTTCCAATTCGCATACTCGTACATTCAATGTAATGATTCTACTTGGCCTACATTGTATTATGAGGTAGACGCAGGTAACTAGGATCAGCATCTGGCGCATCGTTGATCCAATGAGCAGTTCACAGTCTTTTAGTGAGCCTGTTTGCATTCTAGAGGACTCTATTTATTGCCTTCATTTTAGATTCAGTTCATTAGGTTGTTGTGGTTTTTTTTAGCAACATCCATCTCAATTTTTTTAGAGGCTTCATAGATAGTAAGACAGTTAGTTATGATTCATTTGCCTTTGTCTTTTAGATGTTCAGCTATGAGACTTGCGTAGCCATTGTGTCTAGTAGAATGTTTCTTTTATGACATTTTAATTTTATTTCACAAGTTCTTTATTTAGATTATTCTTGTGTTTTAAGTCTTCCACTGAGTAAGTAAACAAGGCCAAAGGTTTGCTTTGGACCATCAATGGTCTTCGAGTGCCTGTCCCACCAAGGTTGGAAGCTCTGCGTGTGACACATTATAAATGTCCTTTTGCTGAAATATGTTTGAAAATGGATTTATCCATCAAAGTACTGTCCTATTAACCTAATCTTAATGGATTTGCAAAATGGAAAAAAATAATCGAACACTGATGAAATGATGGAGGCATTATTTAAAAGTTTTGGTTTACCACAAAACTTGTCTGGAGGAACTATTCTTAATGCAAAAGAGAACAACAAAAAAATTTACCTTTTCAAAAGAAAAGAATTTTGTTTATTCAGAACACAATCTATTTCATATGAGAAATGGAAAAGAAGGATATCCAACTTGAAATACTTCTAAATATTAGAGGTTTTACAAAGTCCAAGTTTCTGTTCCTAAAAGGATTAAAATAGGACCTGTGATTGTGAACTTCAAAATTATACTTGAGTTGTCTAGTGAAGTTTACCTTGGAAAGAAAAAAAGAGAATGAACTTAATAAAGAGATTCAGAGGACTAGTAAATGTTAAAAGACATCTACTTCCTTCGAATATGATTTTGTAGCATTTCTTGTGTCTTCTCTAGACTCATAGTTCTTGAAAGATTGTATCAAAAGTGAGATTTATGCAATTTTGAGAAACCATATTGGAAGTTGATTGATCTTCTTATAGAAGATAAACATTTGAGTTTAAAGTGAAACATTAGAAGGAAAATTAAAGACGATAAAATTGTTAAATAATATAAAGCAAGACTTTTTTTCAAAGGCTTTATACAAGAATGAGGTCTTGATCTTGTCGATATATACTCGTAAGTAACTTATAGTACTTCCATTCAGATGTTAATATTCATTAGTTGCGGTACATGACATTAAAATTCATCTAATGAATGTGAAAATCACTTTACTAAATGAAGAATAAGAGGAAGAAATCTGCATGGAACAACTTGATGGTTTTATGGTTCCTGGTAAGGAAAAAAAGTATGAGAACTTGTTAAGTCAGTTTATGGACTAAACCTATCACCCAAACAATGGCATAAGAAATTTGGCCAAACCATGTTACCAAATGGATTTGAGAATGATGGAAGTGATAATCTGCTTAAATTAAAATCACATAGTCATTGTTTGTTTGTATTGTATGATATGATGATAATTAGTAGAGTTACTAACTGTATAAATGCTATTAATGTATGCAAGAAAGCAAGTTGGATATAAATGATGTTAGAGTTACTTATGCAATCTTAGGCATAATAATCCTTAGAAATGCATAATATTTATCATTGTTACAGTCTCATCGTCACATCCGGAATTACCCCTTAGACGTAACCGGTGTCATCGTAGTAACAACCTTAAAAATGTATAAGATAAGTAATACCTAATGTGTCTAGAATGCCTAAGATTAGACAACTTTCACACGGATTGATGCACGTAGAACCAGGAATATGAACCCTTGGAAAAGGCAAGCCAACTAACCTGGTGAGTAAGTTTAGCTAGGAAAGGCTGGGTCCAGCCATGTAGGGCTCCCGAATATGAAGTTTCCCGGATGAGTCTTTACGGGACTTAAAAAGGGGAAAACTTAATTTTGGAGGGTTTAGGGGTAAAATGGTCTTTTTCCAGGAAAAGGGTAATACAGTAATTACCCTAAAATATGTAATTAATTATTTATTGATATGGTGGAGGGGCAATTTGGGTAGAGAGAGCCGAAATTGCCCATTAAGCAAAATCTTGCTCCACCCGGGTTCGAAACTAGGTGGGAGCAATGTTTTGATTTGTTTTAATTAATTTGGTAGATTTATTTAATAAATAAATAATTAATGTCTAATTTAAGAAAATATGAAAATTAGATTTTTATTTATTGATTATTAATTAGTAATTAATTTGACTAAGTCTTACCAACAAATCCTACTTCTAAGGGAACACTACCTCACACCTCTTTCTTTCACCCTAATCCATCTACCTCTTACATCTGTTTTAACATTTTCTCTGTTAACAAAAGCATCAACAAAATCAAAATAACAACAAAAGTTCTTCACACTTGAAGAACTTGTAGAAATACAAACGACAAAAACAATCCATCAAAGTAAAGATAAACGTGACCTTCTCGACGGGTAAGGTGGGAGTTTCTCTGTTGGACGTTAGGTTGGTGGTGATTTTGGGCAGAAAATTTGAGTGTTGAACAACACCAAGAACAGGTATGTTTTTATCTCTTGAAATCCTTCCTCTAAGAGAAATTTTTTTCTACAAAATTCAGCGTACGAAAATAGGGTTGTCCCCTTTATTATCGAATTCCTTGTCCCTAGTCTCCTTCCGATTTTTATCTAAATTTGGTTAGAAATCATGTTGTTGATATGGTTTCTGGTAACTAAGTGTGAAATATGATGTTTTTTGTGATTTTGTGTTTTTAAATAACAAGAATGTTCAATGATGTCAACCGAAAATGATGTGGTGCAATGGGTAAAAGATTTGTTGTTGTTCTCCGTTTTGAAGCCTTAAAATGGCTTGTTTAATGATTGTAATTAAGGTACATAAGATGTGTACTTTGTGATGTTTAAATGAAGTGTAAGGTGGCTTATCTTAGGTGGAAAAAATCTAAGCTAAAACAACAATGAATCTACACTTAAAAACACGTTAAACAAATTGTGAAAATACCACAAAACGAATGTATGAATGTTCTTAAATAAAGGCTAGACAATTTAGTCAAATTTCATGCACTTGGATGGAGTTTCGGCCAGAACACTTGAGGTTTGAGAAGTTCAAAATAAATTTAAAACATGTGAGGTCAGTGGGGATTGAAACCAAGGCCTCACTATATGAAAGCTGAAAAAAATTAGAGGTGTGGGATTCAAACCCACAACCTCTTGGCCAAACAAGAGAGTAAAGATAAATTTTGAAATAATAAAAAATAATGAGAGGAGTGGGATTCGAACCCACCACCTCTTGGCAGAATGAGAAGGTAAGGAGAAAATGTAAATTAAAATAAGATAAGGCTGTGGGGATTCGAACCCACAACGTCTTGAATGGATGAGAGAGTTAGGAGAAAAATAAAGATGAAAATAAAATGTGCAGAGTGGGTATTGAACCCACAACCTCTTGAATGGATGAGAGAGTTATGAGAAAAATAAAGGAGAAAATACACGTGGAAAGTGGGATTGAACCCACAACCTCATGGATAATGAGAAATTTAGGAGATAAATTAAAAGAAAAATAATGAGCTTGTGGGGGATTGAACCCACAACCTCCTTGCCTTAAAGTGAAAAAGGGGAGGAGAACAAGAAAGAAATGTTATGGGGTTGATGGGAATCGAACTAGGGTCTCCCAAATCTGAAAAATGCAATTATCAAGTTTAAAAAAAGATTAATTGTTGTTCAAGGGATTTGAAATCGGGTTCCCTAGCCCAATTCTGTATTGACACATAAGTCATACGTAAACAAATATTTAATGAATGATGCCTCTAAACATCAAAATCAATATCATGTCATATCTACAAGATGCATAAGTCTTATACCACATAATATTTGGTAAATATGAATCGTTTAGACAAACTATGAATGAAGCCTCATGGCTTGTATGTGTTGACTCATAAGTCTAGCATAAGTTTAAAAGTAAGTGAATCTAAGATGTATGTGATGAAATGATGTAAAACCTAGAAGAGGTTAAGTAAGAGTGTGAAACACACTAAATGGACAAGTGCATTGGCATATGATAAAATGAACAATAATGTAAAGGGGTGAGTAAGTACGAAGAGCAAATGTGATAAAGCTAATGAATGTTGTGACAACATGATAAGAGGCTAATGTGAAAGATGAGAGCAATATCAAATAAGCCTAAGTAAATGTTACCAAAACGTACTCACGTACGAGAGTTTAAAGTTCATGAAGAGACCAGTCTCTATGAACATTCTAATGAAAGTATTAAAGTTAATGCATACTTAATACTAATGATGAGATGAGAAATCATCTAATGAGCTATGATGTCCTCATGCTAGAAGCCAGCTTCCATAATGTATGAGTTTAATGTAATGGAACTTTATACTGAGCATCGGTAGGCTAGCTATGAGCGGTGATGCCTTCTTTTTAGAAGGGCGGAGGTTCACATAACTCTCATGAGATGAGGCTGTCTTACATGCCGGTTATGGGTATCATTATATCTCCTAGTCTTCGAACCTATACTGCCAATATAGGGATCTAGCGGGGTTAAATTCCCATGTACGCTAGCATGTTTTGGGTCACATTGTCCGGTGATTCCACCTCTTTTCAGTGTGGAGAGACAATGGAATTCATGATGCTCACATGATCTATGTCGGTTAAAGTTAAAGTTCCTGAAAAATGAATATGTAAGACTCGAATGATGCACATAATTAAATGAACGATACAAAGGTGTAAGGATAGGATAATCAAGAGGTGAGATAGACTTAAGTAATGACGCTAGGTTATTCTTGGTCATTGAACAACAAACCTGATGATAAGATTAAACTATATACTATGTATGACTGGTGATTACACTAGTATATGAATGAATTAAATATGAAATAGATATGAATGAATGAAGAAGACTCTGTGTTTGCTAAAAAAGGCTCCCTAGTTGAGGTCTCATTTGTTGAGCCCTCATTTTGGGAAGTCCTAAGGTCAAGTCCATGATTCCAAGATCTCATGGCATATGAACGAATGATATGAACTATGTGATATGATATGTTAAATGTGTTATGTGCTGTTTACTAAATGATAAATTTGATGATGCGTGTTACACTCATGGCATGACTTTCCTAATCTAAATTTGGCAGGTCTATTGATTTTCCTAATCATAATTTTTCAAGTCCACTGATTTGACTTTCCATAACTCATGTTTTTAGGAAAGAGGTATTTTTACTCAAGCATGTCCTTGGTGTGTGCTTGCATATGCCCATATTTTTTGGAGCAGGCACACGTGGATATTAGATCGTACTGTACAACGTTAGTGCTATTCGGACGTGGAGCTTTCATCCGTACTTGGTAGGCCCTCATGCTTTTGTAGTTGTCTACTGTTATTATCCAGTTTAGATGTAGGCCTTATCTAGTGGAGCATGTTCCACTAGTGTTTCATTTCCCACTTTGTATTGGTGCCATTTTGGCAAATACACATTTAATGCAGCTATGAACTATTTCTTTAATTTGATGATCTTAATGTTAGATGGTTGATTGTGAACATTTATGAGTTTAAGTAGAACATCTTATACGAATGTTAATTAATAAATATTTCAAATTTTCCGCAAAAATTAACCTAGATGAAGTAGAGATGATGTATGTATGTTTGTTTGCAACCTCTGCGTGGTCAACAACGCCTGTCTTGTCTGGGTTCTAGATTCTGGTCGTGACAAAGTTTGTATTAGATCCCTAGGTTAAATTCCGAGGATAATAAGTTCACATCAACCACATTGAGTTGATTCTAAGTCATGGTAGTGAATCGCAACACTATCCGGAATTAGAGACTGCATGATGCATAGGAAAATATCCCTTCTTCTGATCTTATCGTGACTTTGCTAATGTTTGATTTCTTAGTGTTTGAGCGTGTCTAACATGAAATCTTATTGTTTTCAAAGAATGAATACTAGGAGAAACATTGCTTAGAGGAGAGAAGCAGCTGTTGGGAACAATCAGGTTCCACCCCAGGCTCCAGCTGAAAGAGTGTCCATGCCAGTTAACCCAGCTGGGTTGACTAATGCTGAGGTGCGGACCACTCTAGCTCAGATGGCTCAAGCCGTCACTATGCAGGACCAGTCCAATAGACAAAATGTGTAGAGGGAGGACCCACCGGTACGTAGCTTGGCTGACAGGCTGCGAGACTTAACGAGGATGAATCCTCCTATATTTACAGAGTCACAAATTTCAGAGGATCCCCAAATTTTTGTGGACGAGGTCCACAATATTTTGATATCCATGGGGGCCAAAGATATTGAGAAGGCTGAGCTAGCTTCCAATCAGCTCAAGGATGTTTCACTAACTTAGTGCAAGATGTGGAAAGATAGTCGGGCGTTGAGCGGAGTTACGGTCACGTGCGAGCTAGTTAAGAAAGATTTTCTGGAGATATTCTTCCCCAGGGTGATGAGGGAAGACGAGGTTAAGGAATTTATCAACCTGAAGCAACGAGATATGAAAGTCAGGGAGTATTCCCTAAAGTTCGTTAAGCTTTCCAGGGATGCCACTTCCCTAGTGTCAATCAGCAGGTATGAGATGAGCAGGTTCCTCACAGGGATCACCGGAGATCTGGAAGAGGAGTATCGGTCTGCGATGCTCCACGATAACATGGACCTCTCCAGGCGGATGGTGCATAACAAACAGGAAGAGTACAACTGTAAGAGGAGGGGCATTCATGATGCGAGGATGCCTAAGCCTTCTGATCAAGCAGGTCCTACCAATGGAGGAAACAGGATAAACATCGGTGGTCATGAATAGACCAAGTTCAATAAGGGGCAATAGACTATGGGAACTATAACTTCTAGAGGAGTGCCGCACCCAGAGGAGGCAGAGCTGAGCCCAAGAAAGGTAATGGAGATTATGTGGAGCGTCAAAGTAAGGACTGTGCTATGTGTGGCAGTGCTCACAACGGAGAGTGCACACAGGGCACTACTGCCTGTTACAGATGCGGTAAGAGTTGACATATGGTAGGGGACTGCCCACAGAACAGGGGTCTGTCTGGAGGTAATGCTCAGCCTATGCCTAACCCACAGGGTACAGCAGCTGAGCCTACTAAGAGGAACAGGTTCTACGCTCTAAAGGGTAGGGAGGAGAAGGACAAGTCCGCTGATGTTGTCATAGGTAAGATGCAAGTATTCTCAACTTATGTTTATGCTTTAGTTGATCCAGGGTCTACTCTTTCGTTTGTAACTCCTTTGCTTGCTCTCACTTTTGAAATATTGCCTGAAGTTCTGCATGATACTATACAGGTTAGTACACCTTTAGGGGAAAATGTAAGGACTAATAGGACATACAAAGGTTGCCCAATAGTTGTATGTGGTACGACAATGTGTGCAGACTTGGTTGAATTACCTATGCATGATTTTGATGATACTCTTGGCATGGACTGGCTTCATAGTTGTCATTCTTGTATGGACTGTTGTAGTAGGGTTGTGAGGTTTCGTTTCATTAATGAAAAAGAGCTGGTTTGGGAGGGGTACCGAGTCATCCTAATCCTTTGATTTCGAACCGTGAGGCCAATAAAATGATGTCCAAGGGGTTATTTTGTCCAAGGGGTTATGTTGTCATCTTGTGAGAGTTAATGATTTACATCATGACATTCCATCTGTAGACTCTGTTCCTGTAGTGAATGAGTTTCAAGATGTATTTACTGATGATTTGCCTGGATTTCCTCCCTCTAGAGAGATTGACTTTGGTATCGACTTAGAACTAGGTACTAAACCAATTTCAATTCCTCTTACAGAATGGCTCCAACTTAACTCAAAGAGTTGAAGCTGCAGTTTAAAGATCTAATTGATAAGGGTTTCATTCATCCGAGCATATCCCCTTGGGGAGCTCCAGTGTTGTTTGTGAAAAAGAAAGATGGAACCCTTAGAATGTGTATCGATTATTGGCAGCTCAACAAGGTCAATTTCAAGAATAATTATCCACTCCTCAGTATAGATAATTTGTTTGACCAACTCCAAGGGTCTAGTTTCTTCTCAAAGATTCATCTTCGATCAGGGTATCATTATCTTAGAGTTAGGGATGAAGATATCCCAAAGACAGCCTTTCGTACCCGTTATGGTCACTATGAGTTCCTAATGATGTCATTTGGTCTCACTAATGCAGCTGCTGCATTTATGGACCTCATGAATAGAGTTTTCCATGAATACCTTGAATCCTTCGTTCATCTACTCTAAGACCAAGGAAGAGCATGAACAACACTTGAGACTAACCTTGCAGGTACTTAGACAACATCATCTATATGCTAAATTCAGAAAATGTGAATTCTGGCTCAGATAAGTGACCTTCCTAGGTCATGTGGTGTCCGATAAAGGTGTAGAGCTAGATCCTAGGAAGACTGAGGTTGTTAAGAATTGGACAAAACCTCTTACTCCCACCGATATTTTTAGCTTCTTGGGATTGGCTGGTTACTATGGCAGGTTCATGGAGGGGTTTTCTTCCATTGCCTCCCCAATCAAAAACTTGACGAAGCAGAAAGTCAAGTTTTATGGGTGGAGACTTGTGAAAAGTGTCTAAGATATCAAGGATAGACTCACTTCAGCCCTGGTGCTTACCTTGCCTAAGTGTGGTGAGAATTATACTGTATATTTTGATGCATCTAGGGTTGGTTTCGGTTGTGTTCTTATGCAGGGTGGTAATGTGATAGCCTATGATCCCAGACAACACAAGGTGCATGAGAAGAACTATCAAACTCATGACTTAGAGTTGGTAGCGGTGGTGTTTGTACTGAATATGTGGAGGCACTACCTGTATGGAGTACATGTGGATGTGTTTAGAGACCACAAGAGTCTCAAGTACGTGTTTACATAGAGGAAGTTAAATCTACGTCATTGGAGATGATTGGCTGTTGAAGGACTATGACATGAATGTCCACAACCATCCAGGTAAGGAAAACTTTGTAGCTGATGCTTTGAGTAGGATGACCATCGGAAGTAAAACCCACGTTGAGAATGAGAAGAAGGAGTTTGTGAAAGATATACACAGACTGGCCAGACGGGGTGTGCGGTTAGTTTACTCTACTAGTGGGGGTGTTTCAGTTCATCCTACTTCTTAATCATCCTTATTAGTTGAAGTCAAGGAGGGTCAACATCTTCATCCTTTGTTGATGGAGCTGAAGGAATCAGTGTTGGTTATGATTAATGTGTCTTTTGCTTTGGGAGATGACGTCATACTTAGGTACCAGGATAGGATGTGTGTACCAAATGTGGATGATTTGCGGACTAGGATCATTACAGAGGCCCATGGTTCCAGATATTCCATACATCCAGGTTCCACATAGATGTATCATTATATTAAGAAGATTTATTGGTGACATGGCATAAAGAAGGACATTGCTAAATATGTGGCCAAGTGTCCTAACTGTCAATGGGTTAAGGCAGATCATCTTAAGCCTGGCGTTCTGGATCAGATTATGGAGATTGCTACTTGGAAGTGGGAAGCCATTAATATGGACTTCGTGGTTGGTCTTCCGAAGATTAGGTAGCAGCATGACTCCATATGGGTTATTATGGAAAGAATGACTAAGTCTGCCCACTTTATCCTTGTGAAGTCTACTTACAGTGTTGAGGACTATGAAAGAGTCTACATTGATGAGATCGTGATATGGCATGAGATTCCTTTGTCTATCATTTTATAAAAGGAGCTCAGTTCACTTCACATTTATAGAGATCATGCCAAAAGATTTTAGGCACGCAGGTGAAGCTTAGTAGTTCCTTCATCCGCAGATTGATGTGCAGGCTGAGAGCACCATTCATACAGTTGAGGACATGTTGAGGGCGTGTTTTGATTGACTTCAGAGGTAGATGGGATGACCATTTGCCATTGATAGAGTTCTCGTATAATAAAATCTATCACTCCAGCATTGGGATTGAACCGTTTGAGGCACTGTATGGTAGGAAGTGAGGTCTCCATTTGGGTGGTTTAAGGTTGGAGAGTCATCCATATTGGGTCCAGAGATCATTCATGAGGCCTTGGATAAGATCAGAGTGATTAGAGACAGGTCGGATACGGCTTACAGTCGGAAAAAGTCATATGCAGATAACAGGAAGCGGACTTTAGAGTTTGATATTGATGACCAGGTCTATTTGAAGACATCACCTCTGAAAGGGGTGATGAGGTTTGGATGGAAGGGGAAGTTGAGTCTGAGGTATGTTGGGCGATATGAGTTCCTAAAGCGTGTGGGTAAGGTGGCTTATGAGTTGGCATTTCCACGGAGCTAGCTTCTTTTCATCCAGTCTTTCATGTGTCCATGTTGAAAAAGTGCCTGGGTGATCTAGCATCGGTTCTACCTATTGAAGGTTTGGGTTTGATGAAGACTTGTCCTATGAGGAGATGTCTGTTGAGATTCTAGACATACAGGTGAGGCAGCTGAGAAACAATGATGTTGCCACAGTGAAGGTATTGTGGAGGAACCATCTTGTTGAGGGTGTTACGTGGGAGGCCGAGGCCGATATAATATCCCGCTATCCCCATTTGTTCAGCTCTTGAGGTTAGACTTTGTACTCTAAGGTCTAAGTTTCCTCATCTCTCAATTTTTTGTTGCGATTGCTTGATTTTGTGTAGTAAGTATGTTATGATCTTTTTGGCATTACGTAAAATATTTAATAGTGTCATTCGGGGAAGAATGTTCCTAAGGTGGGGGGATAATGTAACAACCCAAAAATGTATAAGATAAATAATGCCTAATGTGTCTAGAATGCCTACAATTAGACCGGGTTTAGATGGATTGATTCGTGTAGAAACCGGCCTCTGAACCCTTGAAACAGCCAAGACTACTAACATGGGGAGTTACTTGAGCTAGGAAATTTAAAATCCATCCATGTAGGGCTCCCGAATATGAAGATTTGGCCGGATGAGTCATTACCGGACATAAAAAGGGGAAATCTTAAGATCGGAAGGTCTTGAGGAAAAATGGCCTTTTTCCAGGCTAAGGATAGTATCGGAATTACTCTAAATATGTAAATAAATATTTAATTAATATGGTGGAGGGGCATTTTTGGTAAAGAGGGCCAAAATTGCGCATGAAGCAAAATCTTGCTCCACCTGGGTTCGAACCTTTGTGGGAGCAACGATTTCATTTGTTTTAATTAATTTGGTAGATTGATATAAACAATTAATAATTAATTGTTGATTTAAGAAAATATGAAAATCAGATTTTTATTTATTGATTATTAATTAGTAATTAATTCGACTAATTCATGCAACCAAGTCCTAGTTCTAAGGGGACACTGCCTACACTTCTCTCTTCAGGCTTATCCGTCTACCTCTCACATCTGTTTTCACGTTTTCTCTGTTAACAAAGAAAGCAAATTAGAAATAATAACAAAGTTTTTCACACTTTATGATCTTATAAAAATACAAATGATAAAAACAATCCATCAAAGTAAAGCTAAACGTGACATTCTCCACGAGTAATTTTGACGTTTCTGTGCTGGACGTTGGGTTGGTGGTGATTTTGGGCAGAAACATTGAGTGTTGAACAACACCAAGGAAAGGTATGGGTTTTCTCTCTTGGAATCCTTCCTCCAAGAGAAATTTCTTTTTACAAAATACAACGTATGAAACTAGGGTTGTCCCCTTTATTGTCGAATTCCTTGTCCCTAGTCTCCTTCCGATTTCAATCTAAATTAGGTTAGAAATATTATATTCCTTGTCCCTAGTCCCCTTTAATATGGTTGCTGGTAGCTAAGTTTGAAATATTATGTTCTTTGTGATTTTGTGTTTGGAAATAACAAGCATGTTCAATCATGTCAACCGAAGATGATATGGTGCAATGTGTAAAAAGTTTGTTGTTGTTCTCCGTTTTGAAGCCTTAAAATGGATAGTTTAATTATTGGATTTAAGGTACATAAGATGTGTGATTTGTGATGTTTAAATTAAGTGTAAGGTGGCTGATCTTAAGTGGAAACTTCTAAGATAAAACAACAATGAATCTGCACTTAAAAACGCATTAAACAAATTGTGAAAATACCACAAAACGACTGTATTGTTGTTAAATCAAGGCTAGAAAATTTAGTCAAATTTTGCAGCACTTGGTGATAGAGTTTCGGCCAAAACACTTGAGGTTCGAGAATTTTAAAATAAATTAAAAACATGTGAGGTCAGTGGGGATTGAACCCAGGACCTCACTACATGAATTATGGAAAAATAAGGAGCGGTGTGGGATTCGAACCCACAACCTCTCAGCCAAACAAGAGATTAAAGAGAAATTTTGAATAATAAAAATCATGATAGGATTCGGATTCGAACCCACCACCTCATGGAAGATTGAGAAGTTAAGGAGAAAATGTAAATTAAAATAAGGTGAGGTTGTGGGGATTCGAACCCACAACCTCTTGAATGGATGAGAGAGTTAGGAGAAAAATAAAGGAGAAAACAAAATGTGTAGAGTGGGGATTGAACCCACAACCTCATGAATGGATGAGAGAGTTAGGAGAAAAATAAAGAATAAAATAAATGTGGAGAGTGGGATTGAACCCACAACCTCTTGGATAGGTGAGAAAGTAAAGAGATAAATTAAAAGAAAAATAATGAGCTTGTGGGGGATTGAACCCACAACCTCTTTGCCTTAAAACGAAAAAGGGGAGGAGAACAAGAATGAAATATTATGGGGTTGGTAGGACTCAAACTAGGGTCTCCCAAATCTGAAAAATGCAATTATCAAGTTTAAAATACAATTAAGTGTTGTTCAAGGGATTCAAAATCGGGTTCCCTTGCCCAATTCTGTATTGACACATAAGTCATATGTAATCAAATATTTAATGACTGCTGCCTCTAAAGATCAAAATAAATATCTTGGCATATCTACAAGATGCATAAGTCTTGTACCACATAATCTTGGGTAAACATGAATCATTTGGACAAACTATGAATGAAGTATCATGGCTTGTATGCGTTGACTCATAAGTCTAGAATAAGTTTAAAAGTAAGTGAACCTAAGATGTACGTGATGAAATGATGTAAAACCTAGAAGGGGTTCAGTAAGAGTGTGAAACGCACTAAATGGCCAACTGCATTGGCATATGATGAAATGAACATTCATGTAAAAGGGTGAGTAATTATGAAGAGAAAATATTCTAAAGTTAATAATTGTGGTGACAACATTATAATAGGCTAATGTGAAAGATGAGAGCAATCTAAAATGAGCCTAAGTAGATGTTACCAAAACGTACTCACCTATGAGAGTGTATAGTTAATGAAGAGACCAATCTCTATGAACACTCTAATGAAAGAAATGAAGTTAATGCGTACTTAGTATTAATGATGAGATGAGAAATCATTTAATGAGCTATGAAGTCCTCATGATAGAAGAAAGATTCTATGATGTATGATTTGAATGTAATGGAACTTTATACTGGGCACCGATAGGCTAGCTATGAGTGGTGATGCCTTCTTTTGGGAAGGAAGGAGGTTCACGTAACTCTCATTAGATGAGACTGTCCGGCATGCCGGGTATGTGTCTCCTTATATAACCTAGTCTTCGAACCAGTAGTGCCAATATAGTGATCTGGTAGGGTTCAATCCCCTATACACACTAGCATGTTTTAGGTAACTTTTGCTGGTGATTCCACCTCTTTTCGATGTGGGGAAGACACTGGATTTCATTTGCTCACATGATCTATGTCGGTAAAAGTTAAAGTTCCCAAAGAATGAATGAGGCCAGCCTCCAATGATGCACAAAATGAAATGAACAATACCAAAGGTGTAAGGATAGGTTAATAAAGAGTTGAGCTAGACTTAAGTAATGACACTGGTTATTCTTGGTCATTGCAAAACAAACCCGATGAGAGTCTTAAAATACATCATAGGTATGACTGGTGATTACACTAGTATATAAAAGAATGAAAAATGAAGTACGTATGAATGAATGAAGGAGACTCTGTGTTTGCTAAAGAAGGGTCCCTAGTTAAGGTCCTATATGTTTGTCCCTCATTTTAGGAAGTCCTAATGTCAAGTCCATGATTCCAAGGTCTCAACGCATATGAAAGAATGATATGAACTACGTGATGTGATATGTGAAATATGTTATGTGCTGTTTACAAAATGATAAATTTTATGATGCATGTTACACCCATGGCATGACTAGCCTAATCAAAATTTGGCAGGTCCATTGACTTTCCTAATCCAAATTTTGCAAGTCCACTGTTTTGACTTTCCATAAATCATGTTGTTAGAAAAGAGATATTCTTACTAATGCATGTCCTTGGTGTGTGCTTGCATATGTCCATATTTAGTATAAGTGTGTACTAATTCCATACAATTATCTATTTTTAGGTCTAGACACAGGTGGACATTAGATCGTACGGTACAACGTTACAACTATCTGATACAACTGTTATTATCTAGTTTAGATTTAGGCCTAAGCTAGTGGAGCATGTTCCACTAGTGTTTCATTTCCCTCTTCATTTCAGATTTTTTATTGGTGCCGTTTTGGCAAGCATCAATGAACTATTTATTTCATTTGATGATCTTAATGTTGGATGGTTTATTGTGAACATTATGAGTTTAAGTAGAATATCTTATACGAATGTTAAATAATAAAAAGTTACAAATTTTCCACAAAAACTAACCTACATGAAGTAAACATGACGTATGTAGGTTTGTCTGCGACCTATGAAAGGTCAACGACGCCAGTCTCGTCTGGGGTATGGATTTCGGTCGTGACAAATTTGTATCAGAGCCCTAGGTAAAATTCTAAGGATAATATTTTCACACCAACAACATCATTACACATTCATAGGTCAAAATTAGCAAAAATTTAAAAGTTTTTGTTACTACTACATGGAGGCTTACATAGACCTCTACATACACATAGTATAATTATATCGAGTATACGTAGACCCTTCATATATGAAGATTACATAGTCTTCTACTTTTGTTGCATATAGACATATAGAATATAGAATAGTCTCAATTAGTAATCTCATCTCGTAACCATCTAATAAGAGTATATCCCATACATCAATACAATAAGACCACATATAGGTCATACAATGTTTAGTATCCAAATGAAAGGAAAGAGCATTCGAGTCTAAAAAGTAAAGAAACATTATAGGCTTGATAGTGGCATTTCGCTCGGAATGTGAGGACCTACTTAACTTGGATGATTAAGAATTCCAAGTCTTCTTTTAAGTCGTCTCCAAAATCCCTTTAACGACCCAAACCTAAAATGTTGGAGAAAAGGAACAAACGGAGTTAGTACACCACTTGTACTAAGTATGAGACCATATGAACACATATCAAGAAATCATGCCTAAAAGGGACATTTCATTTTTAACAGGCTACTTTACATTTAGAAATCCTTATGCCCATTCATGAAAATCATACCAATCAATAAGACATATTCCTTAAGTCATAGACATGTACATAACAAGACCAACAATGCTAAGTCTACACAAGTCAAAATACATATCATATAATTGAACAAATAATCAAAGTAACTCTATCATCAAGTCATAATATGAACAAGCATGAATATGAGTACATTTAAAAATAAACAAAGCAAGACCATTACTCATGACCTTTTTTAATCCCACTTTTCCAATGACTAAGTAAAGCCAAATAACCTTACCTAATAGAGTAAACCAAGAAAGATCCATAACCAATGTCCAACTTCTCATAGCATATCATTAAGAGTACATAGTATCTTACTTTAGCAATAGAGACAAAATACATACTCATAAGAGTAATTATCATCACATAGTGTCATTAACTTGGAAGTTCATCATATACATAATCATTTACATTTATAAGCATATGCATACATAAGAACGTCCGCCTAAGACTTCCCTTAAGGCTAACAAGTGCAATGTATAGGTGGAGTCCCATATGCCTACCTATACAAAGCTAAACATCTTAGGTCATCTTAGTTAGAGTTCATATCTTTAGTTAATTTTACCTTTTAGGAACATATTGACCTAACAGACGTAGACCACATGAGCCAATGTGGAATTCGGTGTCATGAAACCCTACACAGAAAGAAGGTGGACTACTTGCCAAGGTAGTACCAAAAAGTGAACATTGCAACTACGTGGATCCACTAGCTAGTATTCCTATGGGGGAAAATAGTTCAAGAACTAGCAGATATAGTTGGGATCCTCTTTATGTGACATGCATTATGATCTCCAATCTCAAGAGTACTATTGTGATCCTACATTATCGATGTGGGAAGCGACACCCCTCACTCTAGTTCACTCGGTGCTAACCAAGAGTCCCTTTTGAAAAGTCTTCAATACATTTGTTAATCTTCATAACTTAATGTAAGGCATAGGGTCTAACTTTATAAACATCATCATCATCATAGCTCAATATGAATTGCATGAGTATTGTTCTTTCATTACAATTCATATAGGTAAGGTTAGCACATTAACATTTTTATATCATGATAAGGAACATTGGTAAATCATCACAAGACATACTTCAATAAAACATCATCACTTAACCACAAATAACCATAATTGATGTAAAGAGTTGAGATCATAAGACTTACCAAGTCTTATTCATAATCCATCATTAAGGTCTTACCATAAATCCTTAACTTAACCCAAAAAGGGTATAATATCATCACATATCTATAACAAACATGATAGTAAAGCCAATTGATTCACTACATCATAATTCATTACTAGTTCATAGCTTAAGATAATAGACTTAGGTCAAATTCATAATGTACTTCATAAACTAGATCAATTACTGAAGAACTAGCATGATAGGACTCGAATTCATCTTAATATATTTATAATTTATAAAATAACATTATCTAGTAGTAATTCAACCAATAACTAATTCAATTAAACCAACAGTACACCATTCATATCAAGACCATAACCTAGGGTTAAGGGGAATGGGTCATCTTCTACAAACTAGACCAATTCATAAAGATATAACATAATTGAGTTAAAATACATGTTAATATATTCATAATATCCAGAAAAAATCATTAAAAATTAAATTTACAACATCAATTTCGTAATGGATGAAACCAACTTTTGAAATCAATTTGATAGAACCCTTCGAGGAAAGAGGTCTCAAAGGTAAAGAGGAATCGCATACATTACTAATTTATGAATATTGATGGAGAATATCGACACTTTTCTGACCTTGACCCCACGTATAGCTTAGTCTTCAATGGGGTTTCTTTGGGAGAGGAAAAGAAGAGAGAAGGAAGAGAGTTTTGGGTTTGGGAAATTATGAGAGCTTAGGTTAGTCTAATTAGCCTAGGGGCTTCATATAGGTGGTTAAATAATTTTTTTAGACCTCCCCTAATCCCTAATTAACCTCCTAACTAAGACAACTAATTAAATGAAATAATTCAAAACGTGCAGCGAAAGAGGTCCTCAGAGACGAGACCCCGACCAACGATCTGTCTGTGAGATGACGGCCACAGGACCCTCCATCCTGTTGGTCCATCATTTTGGTTAGAGACTATGAAAAATAACCATTCCAAGATTTTTTCTATGTGACCATCGACTCCCCGTCGATTGACACACGCCCCGTCTATGGCACTCGTCTGTGCACACTGCCTTGGGCAGTCCTTTGACCTCAAAATTCAAGGGTCCTCCTCAAGGGCCCTTGGTTGTTCTTTTGGGAGTTGTGCCCGCACGTTTCAAATCTGTATTAAATCCTACGCATGTTATACGTACTTCCACCAATTTTCATTATTTGATAACTCCTACAACTAGTCAAATACGATAAGGCACGGTATCACCTCATTGAACTAGTTTACAGAAGTCATGGACGTTTTGGTTTCTAGACTCTCTAAATGACTTATATTCATTAAAATAGACCTTAAACAGTGTATAACCTTATGACACTCATGTTTGGATCCTGGACATGCCTTAGATTTTTGAAGTGTTCCATTATTCACCCCTCCCCCCCCCCTAGGAACATTCATCCCGAATGACAATAAAAATCTTTTGATAGAAGGAATACACTCAAGTCTAGCAGCCCAACAAACAACAAAATAGAACAACATAAATCATATCATTTACACAAGGAAATTCAAAACTTCAATTACGACAAATAAGACTTAACGTCACATTATGAGGAATTTCCTTTTCACAATAACAAGAGCTCAACATATCATGTATAAGTCAATTAAGCCAAATCTTAACTTATCAACATGCTACATATCATTTAATAAAGACTCGCCATAATAAAATGCACAACATAACTCAAAACAAGAAGAATTGCAAATTTTCAAGTCAATATGCACATTTTCACTGTAACTTCACCTTAATGACTTCAAAAATGCACATTTTTTAAAAACTTCACCAAAAATCAAGCGACTTCAATTTTTAGTTATTAATTTCATTAATAGTAAGAACAAAAAACCTTAGTTATCAAATAGATGAGGGTAATGGGACTTCATGTCGGCCTCGGCCTCCAATGTTGCATCCACAACTAGGTGATTTACAGGTCCCTAACACGCACCGCGTTGTAGCCGTACATGGTCTCACGTTTTAAAAAATAGGGAAAATTGACCCGCTAAGCAAAGCCATTATGGCCATCATTCATTCATTTTAATCCCGACTATTTATTCTTACCTTCTTCTCAGGGCCTTCCGATCTACTGTTTCACCTCTGTTTTTGATTTCCAATATTTCCTTCGCCAATCGATTTGCTTCCGAGCATTCAACAATCGATCGGCTTTAATCAAGGAAATGGTTGCTGAGCCTATAAAAGAACATGTTGATGTTGCTGAGACTGAACCTGTGGCATCATCTACTGATAATGAAAAAAAGACAAAAAAGAAGAAAAAGAAGGGATTTTTTTCGATGATATGGAATAGTTTATTTAGGTCCAAAAAGGATGATTTTGAGAAGAGATTGCAGCATATTTCCAAGGAGGAGGCTGCTGTTATTGCCAGAATCAATAAGCGGTCCCAAAATTGGAGAAGGATGACAAGGCATCTCATTGTACTTTCTGTGATTTTTGAGGTTATTGCAGTGGGTTATGCTATCATGACAACACGATCCCTTGACCTGAACTGGAAAATGAGGGCATTGCTAGTTTTACCAATGTTTCTGTTGCCTGGCTTATCCTTCATTACATATTCAGCGATTGGAAGTTTTACAAGGATGTGTGAACGTAAGGACCAGAAAACGCTAGAAAAACTACGAGCTGAAAGGCAAGCCAAGATTGAGGAACTCAAAGAGAAGACAAATTACTATATAACGCAACAGCTCATTCAGAGATATGAACCCAACCTAGCAGCTAAGGCAGCTGCAGCCACTGTCCTTGCATCCAAGCTTTGTACAGATACTGGCTTGAAAGTGTATGTGGGAGATGACACTAAGCATAATGTCCCTACGGGAAGAGCAACGATGTTGAAGTTGTGCAATCTAATGGGCTGAGAAATAGGAAGCAGGCAAGGTCTAGTAGTCCAGAGAGTGCTGTAATATATCATCCTGGTGCAGAAATGCTTCAACAGGCACAGCTTGAAGGTTCTGATATGATGCAGCATCAGCAAACAGTTGTTGAGCATTACAATCCACCAGGTTCCAGCACACAAGATGGAGGATGGATTGCACGAATTGCAGCATTGCTTGTGGGAGAGGATCCAACCCAGTCATATGCACTCATCTGTGGCAATTGCCATATGCACAATGGGTTAGCCAGGAAAGAGGACTTTCCATACATAACCTACTATTGCCCGCATTGCCATGCCCTAAATAGGCCTAAGAAACTTGATGATCGTGTCTCTGGTACAAGTACCCCTAACCTTGGTTCCACAACTTCTTTGGCTGATGTTGATTCGGTCAAACAAGTCGGTGGATCTACTACAGATAAAATACCCGCATCAGCAAGTGGCAGTCCTGTAGCAGCTACACTGGAAACAGAAGGTGATAACATAGTGTCCAGTGCTTCTAACAGCTAGTAGATGGGGAGTTTTGAATAGAGTCGTGCAGGCGAGTGCTTTTTCTCCCTATATATGTGTAGCGGGGTTTTCTTTTTTCTTTTTTCTTGGTAATGTGTAACTCTCTGTTGTATACATAGTAGAAAACATATTCATAGATTCATACGGTAGCTTCCTGGAAACTTTTCTACAGACGCAAAAAAAAAAACTAGGTGATTTATCAATAACACCTTTACGGAAGCTACTTCCTTATTCCTTAACTTTTTTACTTGCCTATCAAGGATTTAAACCGGAACCTCCTCATAAGAGCGTTTATCCTTCGCACCAAGACCATCAATAGGAAGAATAGACTCGGGATCACAGATACATTTCTTAAGCATGGAATCATGGAAAACCGGATGAAAATCGAAGCCAATTCAGTAGGAAACCTCAACTCATATTCAACCTTACCAACCTGTTGCAAGATTTCATAGGGACCTACATAATGAGGACTTAACTTCCCATTCTTGCCTAATCTAACCACCCCTTTCATAGGTGAAATTTTGAAATAAACTTTATCACCTTCTTTAAACTCTAATTCCCTTCTCCTATGATTGTCATAAGAGTTTTGCCGACTATAGGCTGTTTGAGACCGATTCCTTAAGATATGAACCTTCTCCAAAGTCTTATAAATCAAATAGGGACCAAAAAGTGAAGACTCACCTACTTGAAACCATCCAATTGAAAATTTACATCTCCTACCATACAAGGCTTCATAAGGAGCCATAGATATAGATGAATGGTAATTATTGTTATAAGAGAACTCCACCAAATACAGAAGCTTATACCAATTTACTTTGAAATCAATGATACAAGATCTAGGCATATTCTTAAGGGTTTGAAAAGTACGCTCCGCTTGACCATCCGTTTGAGGATGAAAAGCGGTGCTTAATTTCACATTAGTACCCAACCCTTTTTGGAATGACCTCCACAACCTACATATGAATTGTGTACCCCTACCTGATATGATGGATAATGGAATACCATGGCGACATACAATCTCATCTATCCTTGCATAATCTTCTGCAAAATAGGTAGACTTGACGGGAATAAAATGAGAGAATTCGGTCAACCTATCCACAACCATCCATATAGAGTACAATTGCTTTTGTGTCCGAGGCAAACCTACCATAAAATCCATATTTATGTGTTCCCATTTCAAAGTAGGAACCTGGATTTCTTGAAAAAAACCACCAGACTTTTGGTGTTCGTCTTTCACTTGTTGGCAATTTGGACATTTGCAACATATTCCGCTATGTCCTTTTTCAAATCTTCCCACCAAAACACTTCCGTAAGGTCATGGTACGTCTTATTTGAACCCATATTAATGGAGTAATGGGATCCATGAACTTCCTTAAGAATCTGGTTCCTCAAACCATTTGCATGGGAACGCACAACCAACCTTGATACCTCAAGACACCATCCCCCCAAGGAGAATGACTCATTAAGCTTGCTAAGAACCGATTCTTTCAATTCCATCAATGGTTGATCAACATGTTGTTTGGACTTCACCTCAACTACCAGCGATGACTCGGAGTTATGATGAACCATAAAACCACCATTAGAATATTCCAACCTAACACTCAATCTAGCCAACCTATGAACATCTTTCAATAGTTTTTTCTTGGCTTCCCCTACATGAGACACACTACCCTTGGTCGTACGACTTAGAGCATCTGCAATCACATTGGCCTTGTCGGGGTGATAAAGAACACTCATGTCGTAATCTTTAAATAATTTCAACCACCTTCTTTGTCAGAGATTCAGCTCCTTTTGAGTAAACACATATTGTAGACTTTTGTGGTCAGTATGCACATAAACATGAACACCATACACATAATGCATCCATATTCTTAAATCATATACTACGACTGCCAATTTAAGATCATGAGTTGGATAGTTTTTCTCATGCACCTTAAGTTGTCTAGAAGCATAGGCTACCACTTTCCCATGATTCATAAGAACACACCCTAAACCCACTCGGGATGAACCATAATATACAACAAAACCCTTGGTACCCTCCTGTTAAAGTCAACACTGGACCGGAAGTAAGCCTATCTATCAAGATTTAGAAGATTTTATCACATGCCTCCGACCATTCAAATTTCTTACTCTTTTAGGTCGAAGTAGTCAAGGGAGATGAAATTGATGCAAAACCAGCAACAAACCTCTGATAATACCCTATAGACCTAAGAAACTCCTAATGTTGGTTATAATCTGGCCAATTCTTGACCTCCTCAATTTTCCTTGGATCAAACTCAACTCCGTCTCTAGAGATGATATGACAAAGAAACGCCACTGACCTCACCCAAAACTCATATTTTCTACATTTGGAAAATAATTCATTCTCCTTAAAAACTCGTAACACCACCCTCAAATGTTCCATGTGATTACCCTTATTTTTTGAATATACCAAGATGTCGTCAATGAAAACAATGACATATGAATCTAGGTAACTTCGAAACACCCTATTCATGAAATCCATAAATACCACGGGGGTATTAGTGAGACCAAAGGACATTTCTAAGAATTCATAGAGGCCATATCTAGTCTGAAATGACGTTTTTGATATATCCTCACCTATCACCCTAAGTTGGTGATACCCTGACCTCAAGTCAATCTTAGAGAAGTAGCTTTCCCCTTGGAGTTGATCAAACAAGTCGTCAATCCGAGGGAGAGGATATTTGTTCTTAATAGTGAGTTTATTGAGTTGGAAATAATCAGTGCACATTCTAAAGGATCCATCCTTCTTCTTCATATTAAACCAGAGCACCCCATGGGATTTGTCTAGTAAATCAATGAGTTGAGCCTTAAAATCTTTCAATTCAGTCGAAGCCATACGATAAGGAGGAATCGAAATGGGATTTGTATCCAGTAACAAGTTGATACAAAAATCAATTTCCCATTCGGGAGGAATACCGGGAAGATCCTTTGGAAAGACCTCAAGAAATTCCCTCACTATGAGGACCGACTCAATGGGAGGAAATTCGGAGTCTAAATTTTGGATTCTTATTACATAATATAAGCACCTTTAAAAGATCATCCTACAATCTTTCAAACAAGAGATGATATGACCTTTAGGAATATAATTTCCCCCCTTCCACTCTAAAACTGTTTCATTTGGAAAGTTAAACTTCACAACTATTGTTCTACAATCTATAAAGGCAAAGCAAGCATGCGACCAATCCATACCCAATATGACATCAAAATCAAACATATCTAGTTCTACTAATTCAACATAAGTAACTCTATTGGTCAACATTATAGGACAATTTCTATATACCCTCTTTGCAACCACTGGCTCACCCACCGTGGTAGTCACTATGAAAGGTTCATTTAGAATATCAGGTAAAATCTCAAACTTCTTAGTTATCAAGGGAGTAACAAATGAAAATGTAGAGATAAGATTAAGTAAAGCATATATATCAATAGAGAAGACTTCCAACATACAGGTCACCACATCGCGAGAAGTCTCTTGCTCACATCTAGAGCGGAGAGCATAGAAGCAATTCTTCTTAGGAGCATCATTTGAAACACTTGGTTGCCCACTCTCCTTGTCTTGACCCTTCACATTTGAGCAATCTCAAACTTTTTGCCCAATTTTACCACAACCAAATCACTTATCTTTTCCCTTAAGGCAATCACCATAGTGCTTCTTTCCACACCTTCCACAAGTTAGCTTCTTGTTTGGTGGACATGTTTGGAAGGAACTTTATTAAAAATTCTTTTCTTGAACCTAGGTTTTTCTTTGATATCAAGCCTACCCATTGAAGAACCACCATAAAAATATCTTGCCGGCTTGGCATCTATACTCTTTCTCTTAGACCTTACCTTTTCAACTTGTTGAGCATGGATCATGAGACGATAAATATTCATATTTTCATGTAGCGTAGCTGACTGACATTTCTTTTACAAGTCATCCGACACTGCCGTCACAAAATAGTTCATTTCATGCCTAGGGTCGAAAACAAAAGATGGACCATACTTTGACAATTTAGTGAATTTCAAAGAGTATTCAAGTACACTCATACCTCCTTGGCGAAGTTTGATGAACTCACGACCTTTCCTTCCCTATTCTCCCTAGGAAAGAATCTACCAAGAAAAGCTTTCTTGAAGACTTCCTAAGTCATCGGTCCATCCCTCAATTACCTATTGTCTCTTCATTGGATGTACCAACTTTGGGCCACATATTTGAGTTGGTAAGTGGATAACTCGACCTTCTTACTAGTAGTAAACCCCATAGCATAAAGAATCTAGTAGATTTAATCAATGAAATCTAGGGGGTTTTCAACCTCGGATCCATAGAAAGTAGGGGGATTCATCCTAGTGAAATCACTTATGCGAGAGGCCATGGTAGAAACTTGTTGGTTTGCTCAAGGTACTACCTCCCGATTAGCTTGGACCATAATGGATTGAGCATGAGTAGTGGCGGCTTGTCCTTGGGTAGTAATGGCTTGGGCCATTTAGAAAAGAGAAACCTTATATCACTATCCATCAAAGGACGAGGATCGACCAAAACTTGGTCATCATTAACATCTTCATCAAGAGGAAGGACTTGATTCCCACGGAGAGGAAATCCCGCATTGGAAATATCTTCCTCAAGTCTTCGTGCCGCTTTCCTTACGGTATTCATTTTCTATGATCACAATAAAATTATTAAATGCTTAAATCACATAGAGCCAACACTCTAGAGGCACGATATTGGACTTCCAAGAAAGTGAGAGTTTCCAAAGCATCATATAGATTTCTGTCCATAAATGTGGCGCGCTTCACAATTATGAGTATGAATCTACATAGACATGGTTGAGAGACACATTGACTCACAGATATTCAATATCATGATCTGATACAAGGTTTTTCACATATAAGAATACCCCCTAGACGTAATCGGCATTATCGTCCTCTTTGAGGATTACGACTAGCCATTTAGCCATTTTTATTACTATTACATGGAGCTTTACATACACCTCTACATACACATAGTAAATTTATATCGAGTATACATAGACCCTTTGTATATGAAGATTATATAGTCATCTACTTGTATTGCATATAGATATATCGAATATAACATAGTCTCAAATAGTCGTCTCAACTAATAACAATCTAGTAAGAGTATAAAAATTTAGTCCTAGCCCATACATCAATACAATAAGACCACATATAAGTCATACAATGTTTAGTATCCAAATAAAAATGAAAGTAAATAAGAGTGTTAAAAACTAAGGCAATATCATAGGCTTGATAGTGGATTTGCCATCGGAAAGTGAGGACCTACCCAACTTTGACGTTTAAGAATTTCAAGTCTTCTTCAAACTCATCTCCAAAGGAACTTGAACGATCGAAACCTAAAATGTTGTGGAAAAGGAAGAAACGGGGTTAGTACACCACTTGTACTAAGTATGAGACCATATGCACACATATCAAGAAATCATGCTAAAAAGGAAAATTTCATTTAAAACATGCTACATTACAATTAAAAAGTCTTATGCACATTCATGACGATCATACTAATCAATAAGACATATTCTTTAAGTCATAGACATGTACATCACAATAGCATAATTTCTAAGTCTAGTCAAGTCAACAAACATATCATATAATTTAACACATAATCAAAGTAACTCTGTCAGCAAGTCATAATATTAACATGCATGAATAGCAGTACATTTCAACATAAACAAAGCAAGACCATTACTCATGACCCTTTTTAATCCTACTTGTGCAATGACTAAGTAAAGCCCCCTAACCTTACGTAATAAAGTAAACCTAGCAATAACCATAACCAATGTCCAACTTCTCATAGCATATCATTAATAGTACATAATATCATACTTTAGCAATAGAGACCAAATACATGTTCATAAGAGTAATTATTGTCAAATAGTCTAAATAATATGAAAGGTCATCATATACATAATCATTTACATTTATAAGGCTAACTAGTGCAATGTATAGGTAGAGTCCCATTCCCCTACCTATACCAAGATAAATCTCTTAGGACCTATTAGTTAGAGTTTATTCCTTTAGTTCATTTTACCTTATGGGAACATGTTTCCTTAACCGACATAGACCACATGAGCTAATATAGAATGAGGTGTCATGAAACCCTACACCGAAAGAAGGCGGACTACTTGACAAGGTAGTATTAAAATATGAACATAGCAACTACGTGGATCCTTGACCTATTATTCTATGAGGGAAACATAGTTCAAGAACTAGGAGATATAGTTGGGATCCACTTTAAGATACATGCATTATGATCTCCAATCTAAAGAATATAATAGTGATCCTACCTTCCCTATGTGGGAAGGGACGCTCCTCACTCTAGTTCACTCGGTGCTAAGCTAGAGTCCCTTTATAAATGTCTTTACCACCTTAATTAATCATCATAACTTACTGTAAGTCATAGGGTCTATACGTTGTATAAACATCATCATCATCATAACTCAATAAGAATTACATGAGTATTGTCCATTCATTACAATTCATAAACGTGAGGTTAGCACAGTAACATTTTCATATCATGATAAAGGACATTGGTAAATCATCACCATCCTTATAAAATGTACATCTTAGCCAACACCTTACAATTTATAGTCAAGATATTTCAATTCAACTTCATACCAACCCTATAAATCCTAATACAAGGCATACTTGAATACAAAATCATTACTTAATCACAAGTAACCATAATTGAAGTAACAGTTGAGATAATAAGACTTACCAAGTCTTCTTCATAATCAATCATCAAGGTCTTGCCATAAACCCTTAAATTAACCCAACAAGGGTATAATATCATCATATATCCATAACAAACATGATATTAAATACAGTTGAATCACTACATCATAATTCATTAATAGTTCATAGCTTAAGACAATAGACTTAGGTCAAATTCGTAACATACTTCATGACATAGATCAATTACTCAAGAAATAGAATTATATGACTTAAATGAATCTTAATCTATTATAAATTTATACAATAACATCATCTAGTTTTAATTCAACCAATAACCAATTCAATTGAACAAACATTGCACAATTTATATCAAGATCATAACCTTGGGTTAGGGGGAATAAGTCATATTTTACAAACTAGAAAAATTCATAAAGATATAACATAATTGAGTTAAAATACATGTTAATATATTCATAATATCAAAAATAAATCATAAACAAATCAATTCACAACATCAATTTCGTATTGGATGAAAACTCACTTGAAAACCCAACTTTTGAAATCAATATGATGGAAACCTTTGAGGAAAGAGGTCTCAAAGGTGAAAGGAATCTCATACCTTACTAATTTATGAATATTGATCTAGAATTTCAACCCTTTTTGGACCTTGAATCCACCTCTATCTTGGATTTCAATGTGTTTCTTTGGGAGAGATAAAGAAGAGAGTTTTGGGTTTGGGAAATTATAAGAGCTTAGGTTAGTCTAAATAGCCTAGTGGGTTTATATAGGTGGTTAATAAACTTAATTATACCTACCCTAAACACTAATTAACCTCCTGACTAAGCCAACTAATTAAATTAAATAATTCAAAATGTGCAGCAAAATAGGCCTTCACATACGAGACCCCAACCAACGGTCCGTCAGCAAGACGACGACCACAGGACTCTCCATCCTGTTGGTCCGCCAATTTTTTCAAAGACTATGAAAAATGAACCTTCCAAGATTTTGGTTAAGTTACCATATACGGTGTCCATCAACGCATCGTAGATTGACAAACGCCCAGTCGATGACATTCGTCTGTGCATACTGCCTTGCAGTCTTTTGACCCCAAAATGCAAGGATCCTCCTCTAGGACCTTTTGTTGGTCCTTGAGGAGTCCTGCCCATATGTTTGGAGACTTAATTAACTCTAATACATTTTATACACCCTTCCACCAATTTTCATCATTTTCTGACTCCTAAAAGTTAGTCAAATAGGCTAAGGCACGCTGGCACCTCATTTAACTAGTGTATGCACGACATGGACGTTCTTGGACGTTTTGGTTTCTAGACTTCCAAAATGACTTATATTCATTAAAATATAACTTAAAATAGTCTAAACCTTATGAAACTCATGTTGGGGTCTGGAACACGTCTTAGATTTTCGAAGTGTACACTCATTGCATCAAAAATGTAATTTTCTAGTTCAAATATTTGTATTTCAATATTGTCAAGACTTGAATAAATGGAAGCTTTGCATTTGAAATATGTGAAGGTGAAAGTGACTCGGAATTGGCTTGTGATACATTATTGGGAATATGATGTATATCAAGAAGTGTTCCCGATCAGATATTCTATGTGATATTCGTAAACATACTTGGTTCACGAGTAATCCCAATCAAGCTCATCGTATGTCACTGAAAATAATTTTGGGGTATTTAAAACATACTCAAAACTGTCTTGCATTATAAAAATATACATTAGTATTGAATGTATACAGTGATGCAAATTGTATCACATGGATCAAATGAAGTAAAATCCACAAGTAGTTATGTACTTACTCTTGGTGGAGGAACAATCTCTTTGAAATATTTCAAAAAGACATGTTTCTCTAGCTTTACAATGATCTTTGAGATAGGTATTTTAGATAAGGTTGGTGATTTAGTTGAAAGATTCTGGAATTTCATGATAAATATTATTTTTTGTCCAACCCTTTGCATAAGTATGCATGCACTTTGATAGTCAAGCTGCAATAGGTAGGTCATTGAGCATGACGTATAACATAAAGTCTCATCATATAAAAGAATAATACAGTTAGAAAACAAGTATTAACTAGTGGAATTATCACAATTGACTATGTAAATTCAAATGATAAATTTTAGATCCACTTACAAGAAGGACCAACTAGAGAGGAAATTGGAAAATCATCTAACGGAACGGGTTTATAACTTAGACAAATCATCATGGTGATAACTCTATCTAGGAGAAAGGAGATCCCAAGATATAGATTCAAGGAGAAAACAAAGTTGTGACGATGATTCAACATTGTCAATCAACTTAATCCATTCTCATGATGAAAACATTGTTTAGGAACTAGGTTAAAGCATTGAGGCTTTTTAGTGAGTTAACAAAGCTAATTTTTTTTCATTATTTGCAAAGTTTGAAAAACTTGACAAAAGAGTATCTACGCGATGATATGTTTAGAAATCACCTATGTGAGTGTGAAATGTAACCCCTTAAAGGAGAATTTTTGTCAAAATCCTATTCTCTATACACTCCTGGAAATAGGAGGTGTTCATGGCTGAAATAAAAACAATTATAAGAACAATAAATGGCATATTATTTAACTAAATGACATATGGTTGTCTAGGTATACACAAATGCTCAAAGGTTCAAATAATTTGCATTTACCGATTGATAAAGTATATTTGACATATGTTCATTGTGGAATGTCCAAAGGGGAAACCTAGTTATCAAGATGTAATGAATTCTTGCTAGTAAAGTACATATCCGTTTTGTTCTCTTTGAGTCATTCCCCATTCATGCGCAGGATTGTTCGGTTTTAATAGGTGTGAATGGAAAATTAAGGGTTGTGACTTTTATTAAGAATTATGATTTTTTATGAAAAGTTGTGACTTTTATGAAAAGTTGTGACTTTTATGAAAAGTTGTTACCTTTATGAAAAGTTGTTACTTTTATGAAAAGTTGTGACTTTTATTAAAGTTTGTAATTTTCATGAAAGATTGTGACCTTTCGGAATGATTATGATATTTTCAAAGGTTTGTGACATTTTTGATAAGGACCAATAAGAAATTTTTTCACAGTACCTTTATTTTCGATAAATTTAGGGATTTCCACTTGTTTAAGTTGAATGAATTTTCCTGGACTTCTTCTACTATATAACTAAATCTAGTATTTTAAGTGATTTTTACTTTCTTAAGTGTCTGGCTGGCACCGTTGTTTTAGGTAGCGGTCATGCCCCGAGCGTACACCCGGGGTGGGATTGACACTCAAAGACCATTGTTGGCCCCTAGAGAACACATTTCTTGGCTTACTTAACTCAGCAGAAGATTTATAATATAAGAATAATATCAATAAAGAACTTGTGATATAAAATAAGAATGTCATAAAAGAAACATTCAACTGGACAAAATGATTACTCAAGTCTTATAACAAAAGAACTGAAATACAATGATGAAAGACTCATACTAACAATCTGACTTTCTATAAAGACTCTAAAATAACAGAGATGGATGTTGGGACAAACCCCACAGCATCCTAATAAAAGAAATACTAAAAGCAAAAAAGGAGTCTTCCGCAATGCAAGAAGGCTCACAAACAGATAATGAATCGCTCACTGAATAAACAAGCATCGAAATGTTGATCTTAGTTACCAGAGTCTGCATCATAAGACTATGCATGCCAACTTGCATCAGATTGAATGTACGAGTATGCGAGTTGGAATTCTAAAAAACATATTCTTCAAAGAGACTCTGAAAGAAACTTACCTTTTCTCTTTTGAACTCATAAAAACTTAATTGAAGTATTTTTATATAATGCAGTTTTAAACAAGTTCAATATATAGAAAAAAGAAATGTTATTTAAAACATGATGTCAACTCATAATTATAATATCATAAAAGACATACCATGCTCTCTCTCAATGTGTACTTGTGAAAAACATGAATAAAGTCCCATACCCCCTTTTATACTAAGTAGAACTTCTTAAGAAACCATGAAATTAGATATGTGGGAGATTCTGTAACCGAAAACCACCACTATCATCCTAAGTGATGATGTGGTGTCTTTGACACACTTCCAGAACTGTCCTATGTTATCTAGAATGCCTAAGTTAGAGGATCTACTAGATTAACTTATATGATCATATAAAAGTATGTTCTCTTAATACCCATGATGGTTAAAGTGGTTTATACATACTTGAGTTAATATGAAATTGTATCTCCATATCAGTGCTCAATACCACTCCCAAAAATATACTTAGCTCATATGCTTTTAAAAACAACGTGTTTCTTTGGTTTGAGATAATTACTCAAATTTTTAGAGTAAAAGTTCTCTTGTAATCGATTTTCCCTTTTCTTGCTCAAATATAAAAATATTTATACACTTCTTTGGGAATGCTTAGTTCCCTAATAATCCTTGAGAAATGAACTCAACTCTTTACTCTTTTCTTAATTGAAACTTTTCGTCTTAAAACAAAGTTAAAACATTTGTGAAAAAGACTCTAAAAATCTTTATGAATTTATCTTGGCTTAACTCTTGACTTTTCTTTGAATTTGATCGTAACGGCTATTTAATTGACTCTTATTTATCCTTAACGATTATGATTTCTGTTTGGAAAGATCTCATGTTGTTTAGGAATAATTATAGCTAACTAAACATGAGAATAGACCAAAAATCAATATTTGAAGGTGGGTCTATGACGCGAAGACATAATCAAGTTTTGGTTAAAAAATACCTTTTTGAGGCAGAACACCTAGTGTAAACTTCGCGACACGGTACTGAAATTTTCAAATCATGGAACACCTAGTGTAAACTTCGTTCGTCAAAATTTCTTCTTCGTTTTTCCCCAATTTACCCAAGATGGTTATTTTCCTTAAATTACTGTTACATACATATATTAAGCTATTCTACCAAAGAATCCAACTGGAAACGACTCTATAATGCGATGTAACGAACTCAAAAACTTCCCAACTCAAGAAAATTTAGAAATGGGTATCATGAACGTCAATATTCAAGTGCTTTCAGGACAAATTGAAACCTAAATAAATATGCATGGCACGTGGGAGAACGATCCAAACGTTATGAGAGCTTCATATAACTCTTGATGAATTTACCCTATTCTCCTTCTTCTTTTGTCTTCTCCATTATCCTTAGCCCTAGCGTGAAATCCCAAAATTTAAAATTGATTTAACTCTTTTTTGACCCGTATCAAACTCCTAAAAATGGATCAAAATAATACATATGTGAAAAAACTAAAATACCACTTGAATTTTGAATTCGACATTTCCTTTATCCAATATCCCAACTTCCAAAAGGCATAACTCGTTCATACGAACTCAAAAACACTCAAACTTGGCAGAGTTTGCAATAATATTTAAAGAGCTTTCCAACCATATAGTTGTGATCGTTTGAAGTTAAACAAAAACTCATTTGAACTTACTTTAAATTTTCAGATTTGGTTATTGTTTGCAAATGTAACTATTTCAACATTTTAAACATCCTTCTAGTTCTTTTTAGTTTCCAAATTTTACAATATCTTCCCCTTGGGAACATTCATCCTCGAATGAGATTATTCTTACAAGTCTTAAGGTAGCAATATCAAGTTCAAACACTAAACAAGTAAATGCTAATAACAACATAATTAGTCATAATTTAGATAGTACTAAGAAGAGAATTAGTACCTTGGTCTGCGTTTTCTCTAGATTCAAAGAAATGTGGATATCTCTTCTTCATGTCCTCTTCAGCTTCCGAAGTAGCTTCTTCAACAAATTTGTTCCTCAAGAGGACTTTGACCGATGCTACCTCTTTTTTTTTTCTCAACTTGTAAACTTGATGATCTAGAATATTAAAATGAATCTCGTCATAAGGCAAGCTATCCTTGAACATAATTTTTTTTCCAGATGGAATGATCAACGAAGGATTTCCCATGCAGTTCATCAACATAGAGATGTAAAACAGCAGATGAACTGCTGCTTATTCCTAGGCTAGCTCTAACTCATAAGCTACATTGCCAATCTTCTTGGAAATGTAATATATTAATATATTGGGAGTTTCCATTTCTTACCAAAACTCATAACACCCTTCATGGGTAAAACATTAAAATATACTCGGTCATCTACTTAAAACTCTAAAGCCTTTCTCCGTATATCTATATAAGATTTCTGACAACTCTACGCCATTTTCAAGATTTCTTGAATCATTTTAACCTTCTCCGTAGCTTGGTGAACTAAATATTGCCCAATCAACCCTGCTTCACAACCTTCCAACCATCAAAAAGGAGAACTGCATCTTCTCCCATAGATAGCTTCATAAGAAGTCATTCGAATGCTAGAGTTGTACTTTTTGTTGTAAGAAAACCTAATTAGGTAGGTGATCATACCAATTACCTATTAAATAAATCACAAAGTCCCTCAATACATCCTCTAAAGTCTGAATGGTTCATTATGCTTGCCCATCTATATAAGGATTAAAGGCAGTACTTAAGTTCACCTTTGAACCCAAACCTTTCTGAAAAGATTTCCTGAATTGTGCATTAAATTGTTCACCTATATATTAAACATTGGAGAAAGGAAACCCATGAATAGTTAACACCCTCTCAATATATAACCTTGCATAATTATGCTGAATGCGTAGTCTTTACCGGCAGAAAAATTTGCTGATTTTGACATTTTGTCGTCAATCACCCAAATGGAATCATGGTTTCTGTGAGACCTTGGTAAAACACTAATGAAGTACATATTAATAATCTCCCACTTCTATTTTGGAAATTCTATTTTCTATGCCAAATCACCTGGCCTTTGGTTCTCGACCTTCACTTGCCGGTAATTCGGACACTTAGAAACAAATTATTCAATGACATTTTCAAGCTACTCTACCATATACTTCTCTCAAGTCACGATTGATATTTGTGGAACCTAGATAAATGGAATATCTGAAGCTATGATTTTCCTCCATGATCTCTCATGGAGTCCATCCACCATGGTACACACTGTCTACCATTGTATCTCAATCAACCATCTCCCCCTTGTTCAAAAGTTAATTCCTTTTGCTTATGAACATTTGTCTTCATTTCAACACAAATGGGGTCGTTGTATTTCTTGCCTTTTACTGCAGACTTAAGTGAAGACTCAGCCACATTCATAACAATTATTCCTCATTTTGTGGAATCCATGAGTCAAACTACTAAGTGTGCTAGTCTATGCACATCTTTTTCTAGTTCTTTATTTTCTTCCATAAGATGGGTTGTACTACCCATACAAAACTTGCTTAAGGCTTATGAAACAACATTAGCCTTACCTAGGTGGTAAAGAATACTCATGTCATAATCCTTAAGTAATTCTAACCACCTCGTTTGTCTAGGATTAAGCTCTTTCTGAGTGAATACATATTGTAGGCTCTTGTGATTAGTGAATACATCAACTTAAACACCATACAAATAATGATGTCATATTTTCTAGGGGAACACTACAGTGAAACTCTAAGTCATGGGTTTGATAATTCTTCTTATGAACATTAAACTATTTGGAGGCATAAACTATAACTGTTTCATTCTGCATTAACACACAACCCAATCAAACTGTAGGTGCATCACAATACACCACAAAACCTTGAGTACCTCCTAGTAAAGTCAAAAAACAAGGGCACTAGCCAACCTGTTCCTCAATTCCACAAAGCTTTTATCACAAGCTTCAGACCATTGAAACATCACTCTTTTTTAGTAAAATTCTTCAAAGGATATGAAATATATGAGAACCCCTCCACAAACCTTCTTTAATATGCAGCTAAACCCAAGAAACTCTTAATATCAGTTGGAGATGTAGGTCTAGGCCAATTCTGTACTGCCCCAATTTTTTGAGTTTTAGCTTTAGTTCCCTCTCCACACACTATGTGTCCTAAGAACTCCAAAGATTAAGAAAAAAATTCTTAAACTTAGAAAATTTTCCAAACATTTCTTTATAATTCAAGTCTATGAAGAACTATTCCTATATGGTTAACATGATCTTCTTCATTACTTGAATAGATGAGTAAGTCCTCAATGAAGACGATAAAAAACATATCTAAATAAGGTTTGAAGACTCTATTCATAAGGTCCATGAATATTGTTGGTGCATTAACTAAATCGAATGACATGACCAAGAACTGATAATAACTATACCGGGTCCAGAATGTTTCCTTTAAAATATAACATTGCCTAACTTTAAATGATGGTAGCCTGATTTGAGGTCAATTTTCGAGAAACAGAAGCACCCTAAAGCTAAATCAAAAAGATCATCAATTCTCAGAAGGGGATACTTATTGTTGAGGTTAACCTTGTTCAACTAACGGTAGTTTTTACACATCCTAAGGGGACCATTTTTCTTTTTCACAAATAAGACCAGGGCGCCCTAAGGTAAGACACTTTGTAAGAATGAAACCCTTATCTAATATGTCCTTTAAATGCTCTTTAAGATCTTTTAATTTTGCTAGTTCCATTCTTTATGGAGGAATAAATAAAGGACGAGTATTTGGAGGAAGATTGATATTGAAGTCTTTCCCTCTCTAATGAGGGACTCTAGGAAGATCATATGGAAAGACTTCTTGAAACTTTTTACTTCTAGATCTGTCTTAATAGGTTGTACCTAAAAATTTGAGTCATTAAATCGAACCAAGTGATAGACACACCCCTTAGAAACTAACTTCCTTGCCTTAAGGTACGAAATGAAACAATTCTTAGGAACTTCTAAAATACTTTTCCACCCTATGACTGGCTCAGTTGGAAATCAAAACTTGAATACTCTAGTTCTACAATCAACTAATGCATTAAAGGAATGAACCTAGTCCATACCAAGAATGCCATTAAATCTACCGTGTCTAAAACAATTTAATTAGTCATCCTAATCTTGTGATTGACATAAATGGGACAAGCACGATAGACACTCTGTGCTAGAATAGACTCACCAACTCGTGTAAAAAATCTTAATGGTTCACTAAGTTGCTCAAGAATAATATCAAAGTTCATAGAAACATATGGAGTCACAAAAGATAAAGTCACTCATTGATCTAGCAAAGGCATACACAATAAAGTCAAAGACTCGAATCATACAAGTGACAATATCTGGTGGATCATCTTGCTCTTTCCATTTGTTTATAGCATAAAAGCGGTTCATTCCTCCACCAATGTTGGAATTAACCTTAGTACTTGCAGCCTTGTTTGGTTTAATTACTTTTGAAGATTGGGCTTTATTGCCCTTATTTCCACTACCTTGTCTATTATTTGGACACTACTTCCTTAAGTGACACTGTTCCCCAACTGTGAAACAGCCTGTGTGGCCATCATGACACTTACCTGCGTGGGTTCTTCCACATTTAGCTCACGCTAGATCCCACCTACCTCCTTGTGCCAAACTACCTTGGAACTGTGTTGGTCTAGCTCTGAAGTTCTGTGAATTTTGTCCATTATATTCACCTTTGTTTCGGGGTGCTGCGCACTAAAAGATCATGAAGAAGGTTCCTTTTGCTTAATCTGGAAGGACAAACGGTTCACACTACCTTTTTGCTGCCCGAGCACATTCTTTGTCTTTGGTTTCTTACTTCTGAACTCTTACATGTCCCTCAACTTCTCTTCCTCAAAAATGTTGACATAAACCATCAACCTTGATATGTCAATGAATCAGATCATCATCGTAGCCCTGTCCTCTTTGCTTGATAGACGACCCAAACCACCAACAAAAAAGCTCATTCTACTCCTCATGTCCTAAAATATTTTTGGAGCTTAACGATATAGTTGGGTGATTTTCAGCCCATACTCATAAACACTTAGAAAATCCTGCTTAATCATGAGAAATTCACATACCTTTGCCTCTTTCAATTCTCGGGGAAAGAATCTCCCCAAAAAAGCCTACTCAAAAAAAGTCCAACTCACAGGTGATGAATCCTCATCTCTACCCTCTTTTCACTGATCAAACTAAGTCCTATGTACACTCTTTAATTTATATGCATCTAGCTCAACTCTCTCAGTGTCAGCAACATTCATCATATCAAATACCTTTTTCAGTTCCTCAGTAAAGTTCTCTTGATCCTTAGTACTGCTCGAACCAGTGAAACTTGGGGGATTCATCCTCAAGAGCTCACGAATCCTCGAAGTGTAATTTCTACTTGTCGAGCTCCTCTTTGCTGACCAACTTAGTTAGTAACAACTTGTCTCATTATCCAAATTGCCTTTCTAAACTCATCATTTTGTAACTTCTCCTTGCAGTTGCACTACAACTGCATTTGGTAACTCTTCTTCCTCGACATTACATCTGGAAGATCTCCCTCTAACAACTCTTCGTAGAGGCATGATTATCTGGAAACACATGCAATAAAAAAGTAGAAGGGACCTTTTAGAGATGAAACTCTAATGCACTAAAAGAGTATGAAGGAAGTGAAGAAATTCCTAAATTTTGCGTTCTCCTAATTACAAATGTGGCGTGCTTCGCACCGATAACTAGGACTATACGCACACAACTTCATAGACTCCCTAGGACTCTTCAACCCTATGCTTTTTTACCAAGTTTATCATGCTCGGAACCTACACCGTGGGTGAGCCTGACACTCGTAGACCATTGTTGGACCCAAGCAAAACCTTGTCCTGGCTTACTAAACTTAGCGGAACACTTAAAACACAAGAATAATATAAATAAAGAACTTGTGAATTTAAAATGAGAATGTATTAAAACAAACATTCAATTTGCCAAAATGGCTATTCAAGTCTCATAGAAAAACATCTGAAATACAAAGATGAAAGAAAAAATACTAATTTTTTGACTGTCTATGAAGCCTTTAAAACAACTGAGATGGATGTTGGGACAAACCCTAAAATATACAAATAAATGAATTGTTGGAGGCAGTAAAAGTGTCATCGTGAATGAAAGGAGACTCACCAACAAACTTTGAACTGGTCACTCAATCATTGAATTACCGAAATGCAGATCCAAGTTACCTACTTATGTATCATAGGATAATGTAAGTCAATTTGCATCAGTACATTCAATGTACGAGTATGCCAGTTTGTATGCTAAAACAACATAGGCTTGAAATAATTTTGAAAGAAACACTTACCTTGGATCTTCTCAACTGTAGAATACATAGCTAATGTCATTTAAATAAAACACAGTTTAAAAAAAGTGCAATATAAAGAAAAAATAATATTGTTTAACCATGATGTCGACACATAATCATAATATCATAAACACATACAATGTTGCCTCTCTCTAAGTATACAAGAGCAATGCATGCATGAATTTCTATAAAGCCTTTCATACTAAGAACAACTCCTTGAGGAACCATGCAATTGATGTTGTAAGAGTTTCCACACTACAAGAATTGTCGTATAGTTTGTCGTTATGAGAACGTTTACCTTAGTGGATCCACTAGCTTAAATTATGTGATCATCTAAAAAGTATGATAATTTAATACCCATGATGGTTATATGGTTAGTAAATACTTGAGTTAATATGAACTCACATCCTAGTATCGGTACTCAATACTATTCCCAAAAATATATTTTGCTCATATTTTTTTCTAAACAACTTATTTTTTTTGTTTGAGATAATTACTCAAAATTTTAGCGTAAAAGTTCTCTTGGAATCAATGTTCCCTTTTCTTGCTCAAATGAGAAAATATTTATAAACTTCTTTGGAATACTTAATTCCTCAATAGCCTTTGAGAAATGAACTCAAAATCTTTACTCTTTGCTTAACTTGAAACTTTTAGTCATAAAACAATGTTAAAAAATTTGTGAAAGACTTCTGAAAAAAAGTTTACAAACATATCTTTGCTTAACTCTTGACTTCTTTATTACCTTGATGTTAACTACTCTTGACTTGGCTCTTACAGATCCTTTAATTAATTTATTTATTCAAGAACTGTGATTTGTGTTTGAAAAGATCTCATGTTATTTTGGAATGATTCTAGATAGCTAACATAAGAAAAGCCCAAAAATCAGGATTTGAAGGTGGGTCCATGATGTTGAGGCATAATTAAGTTTTATTTTCGAAAAGGTGTTTTTGAGGAAGAACACCTCGTGCCAACTCCATGACACGGAGTTGAAATTTTCAATTTTCGAAAAAGGTCAGACGATCTTCCCCGGATGTGAAATTTCGTCCATCTAAATTTCCTCTTAGTTTTTCTTCCCCTATTCACCCAAACTTGATTATTTTTCTTAAAGTACTTTTAGATACAAATATCCATCAATTGTACCTAAAAACCTATCTCAAAACAACTCTATAATGCAAACTTACAAATTCAGAAACTTCCCAACTCAGGATGATTCAAGGACAATATATGAATTCAAGATTAGGTATCAAGATAATAAACATTCAAGTGCTTTTAGGACGAATCCATACGGGAATACATATGCTTGGCATGTTGAAGAACTATTCCAAAATAATGAGACCCTTACATACGTTATAGGAATAATTTTTTTGCCGAAAATATTTTGTTCGATCTGGATGAATTTTCCCTTTCTCCTTCTTCTTTTCTCTTCTCCTTTGTCCTTAGCCCTATCATAAAATCCCAAATTCTAATATTGACATAAGTTTTATTTGACCTATATTAATCTTCTAAAAATATATTAAAATGATAGGGCAATGAAAAGACTAAGATACCCCTTAAAAATCCTGATTGGACATTTCCTTAATCCATCAAACTAACTTCCAAAAGGCATAACTCACTCATACAATGATATTTCCATCCATGTCTAGAAATAAACTTAACTCATCTTGAGCTAGCAGTTATGATCGTTTGAATTTGACTGAAAAACTCACTTTAGCTTTAAATTTTCTAGATTTTAAACTTCCTTATAGTTCTTTCTAGTTGTGAGATGTTACAATAGGGATACACCGATGAGTAAGATCGCTGTATCCTCAGAGTTGATAGTTTTTTTTGTGTGTGTTTGTTTGTTTTTGTGTGTATTAATTTATTACTTTATTTATTTCTTTTAGATTATATTAAAGGATGACATCTTTTTCCCATTGATGGGTATTAACATTTTTAAAGGGTTGTGACTTTTTTTATGCTATATGACATTTTTAAGAAGTTGTGATTTTTATGAAGGGTTGTGACATATCTGATAAGGAACGTCAAATACATTTTCATACTATCCTTTGTTTTCTACAAAATATAGACGTTTACTCAAATTGTATAATTTGTATATCATTCTTCTCGAAATAAGGAAAATTGTAAGATTTGTTCAATTATACTATTAGAAATTTTGTTGTGGATAAACTAGATATATCAACAAAAAATTATTCAACAACGAGAATAGAAATACTTAAAATCAAATGGGAAGACTATCCAAATATTTAATACGCACTTATTTTCATACTCATAAATATCTTTTGCATTAACTTCTAATTGACAAGAAGTCCAATGATTATTTGTTGCACAAACTATAAATTGGTGTTCAAGTTGTGCAAAGTCTAAAAGTACCAAAGAAAAGGGATTTTCTCATAAACATGTTTGAAGAGTCCAAAGTACATTTAATAGGTACACCTCTGTTTCAATTTTATGTGTTGTAATTTTTTTTTTAATGAAGTTTAATCATGTTCTTTTCACATTAAACGGTTGTAATATTTCCAAAGACATTTAACTATTCTAATTAGTTGTGACCTTTTTGAAGTGTTGTAAATTTTTACAGGGTTGCAACTTTTTCGAAGTGTTATGACATTTTCAAAATGTTGTGACTTTTCCAAAAGTAATTACATTTCGGATAAGTTGTGATTTTTTAAGGTGTTATAGCATTTTTTCTCAAATTATTAAACAACAATTATTAAAAGCTTTTCATTGTTTTTCTTCTTAAAATACCCAATATAATATATCTTCTATATTTTATATTCTATTTATTCTTATTATAGTATATTGTATTAAAAGAAGACATCATTTCACATTAAATGGTTTGGAATTTTCTAAAGAGTTGTCACTTTTTCAATGAGTTACAACAATTTCAAAGTGTTGTGACTTTTATGATACAATGTAATTTGCACATTCTCATACTACTCTTTGTTAACTATATATGGAGGGTCTTGCCTCTAATTTTTAAACCACGATTTTTTTGACAATCTCAAAGTTCAATGAAATGTGATAACTCCCTAACGTCATATATTTATATAAAGGAGAACCCTAGTCCCGCCTATGTGTCACCACCACAAGCAAGAATTTTTTTTAAATTGATTTATTTTCAAAATTATCCTTCCTCATTAATGAAATGATGTGACTTTAATTAAAAGTTGTGACTTTAACAAAGAGTTGTAACTTTTATCAGAAGTTGTGACTTTTATGAAAATTTGTGAATTTAGAGAAGAATTGTCACTTTTATGAAAAGTTCTAACTTTTATAAAAAGTTGCAACTTTAATGATGATTTGCGATCAAATTAAAAGTTGTGAATTTTAAGAAACGTTGTGAACTTTTCGAAGAGTTGCAACTTTTCCAAATAGTTGTTACCTTTTTGGTAAGGCAAAATAAAGAGTTGTTCATATTAACCTTTGTTTTCTATAAATAGATGGACTTCCTCTAATTTTAAAATAACAAAAATTCCAATGTTCTTCTTCTACTTTCGCAAAATTAATTATTTCTGGACTATTCTCCTGTTGAATGACTTACTGACATCATTGTTTTTGTATCAATAAGTTAGTGAATAAAATATTTTCATCCTCGAGGATGTATTTCTTTAAACCTATGGTATTGGTGGGGAATAAATTTTTTAAAAGGACATTGTGCATTAAGTTTATTCAATTTTCCTTTCTATATCACTTTATTTTTATATTTTTTTGGTGTATTCTTGTACACTCATTAATTTATGCTTATGATACTAATGGTAATTTTTTAGTACGTCAAACTTATTGTCTCTGGTTATATTAAACATATACGCATATAGTACGTATATTCATTATAAAGAAAATAATTATTGTACCCAGTTAAAAGAATTTATGTTTATAAAGAATATAATTCTTGTACTCAGTTCAAGGATTTTATGTTTCATATTCGATGTTATATTATACAACTTAAACGTACTATGTATAAGCTTGCATATTGTCTATTTTACATAGATGTGAAATTTCTCACTTATCAATTGAAGCAACTCATAATGGAAGTGAAAACGTCACAATTGTTTTCATGTTGAAGCATTTTTTTTAATACATTAACGTTTTTTGGAATTTTCTCCTTAGACATATATCATAATTGTATAATCTATGCAACTTAAATATTTCTTTATATTACTAAAAAGTAAGTTAAAAATAAAAATCATTTGATGAAGTTTAAATAACAAACTAAAAATGGATAGATAATTGTTAGGTACATTTTTGATAAACTAAGAAAGATACAACATACAACATAACAACAAGGATAAAATGTGAAACACACGTTCCCGGAGACTAATATATCAATACACTCGTATTTTATGAACCAATGATTTTAGGCTAGGCTTTTGAGCTCATGTTTTTAGCCCATTATATTGGATAAAAGTTATTTGTTTTGTATACAAGTCTTGCTTAGTCATAAATATAGTGGTGGTAAAATAATTTTCATTTTTGGTGTAAAAGTTGCAAAAACTCACAATTCCCTAAATGATCTCTCTCTCTTTTTTTCCCTCTCTGCCACCGCCACCCCAAGCTTCCAATCCACCAGGTAAGCGACACCTGAAACCCCAGCCAAACCACCTCCATTTTCATAGTCTTCGACAAGCTTCTACTAAACACCCACCACCATCTAAAGACTATTCCTTCCTTTTGTCTCCTTCTCCATTAAAACCCACACCAATCAATCCCTAAATAAACTTGGCAACAACCAGTTTTCAAATTCTCCTTCTTTTCTTTTCTCCGGATAAGTAACGACGTCGGAGAAAAGCCAACCCAAAACCCCCTACATTCTATCAAAAAGCCCCAACCAATGCCAACCAAAATACCAATAAATCCTTTAGAACTATACACAGACCACCACATTCTCGCTTTCTCTTTCATTTTTGTGTATTGTATTTATTGTTTAGGCAGTTCGGAAAGATCAAAATGCATCATATCTTTGTTCTACAACAACGAACATCGTCACACTGAGAAGGCAGACCCTGTCGCAAATACCATCGGTAAACCATATCCGGATCACTGCCTTTGTTTCCTCTTATTTGGTGACTCTTTCTCCAATAAACTCCATAAAGGTTTGGCACCTTGATTTTACTCGTTCTATTTCATATGTTATTTAATTCTTGTTGTGTTGTCGTACAACTGATTACTATTTTTAGTAGGTTGGTTTTGCACAAATTTATTTTCCACAAATTAATTTGTCATTCACCATTGACTTAACAATTTTCCTTAGTATTTTGAACTGCTGTGATTCTTTTTATTTAACTTTCTGCTTAAGTTTTTTTACCAAATAGTGTGTAAATGTTGATATTTGATTTTTTCTTATTACTTTATCTTGTTTTGTAATTTTTTTATTATGATTATACTGCCATATTATTTCCTTAAAAATGTATATAGTGTTTAAGTTTTGTTAATTTCCTTATTATTTTTCAATTTTTGCTTTTTTTATTCAGAATCTTGTTACACTTTGATATAGTGCATTTCATCATGGATCATTTTGTTTACTATTTGTTAGTGATTGCATATGTTTTTAACTTTGTTAATTTTATATGGAAAATCTATCGACATATATAACCATGGAGTGTTGCTTCAAATAGAATGTAATTGTACCCTCACATTCTAACTTGATATGTTTAAATCCAAGGATACAACAAAAGTCTCGGCAAAAATGAGGCTCACTCATACAGATATCACAAAGCATGGTCTCAAAATAAGGTTTACACTGCTCGTGGATTCCTCATGTATTCTTTGATTTTGTGCTAATTTCAATTCTGTTTGTATTGTTCTTCCTCTTCCTGTTGTAGCAAATTTCTTCTCTTCTAGACAGAGAAGCTAATAACTAAAAATGAGTAAGATTTGCTAGAGCAGGTGGTGGTGGTATACCTTCCAATCTTGTTTGTTATCCACTTCAATCAGACCATGGTAAAATCTAGCACCAAATGGAAGATTTATGGTATTTATGATGAAGCCTCGTGAAACAATACCTTAAAAAAACTGAGGTGGTATGTAAATAAGAATTTGGTGGATGTTATTTATCGCTTCCGGCTATGTTCTAAGCCACCAATAGTCAGATATGAAAACTTGGAGAATTGCAACCTAAAGTAGGTGGAATCGTGTTACAAAATGAATAGTAAAATTTTTTTTCTAAGTCAATCGATGAACATTACAATGATTCTTCCTACTTGACATTGTAGTTCTCAAAGTTTCCATGTATGATTGTTGGTGGCTCAGGAAGTCGTGGGAAGCGATCATAATATCCACCAACTTCTTATATACATAGAACATTTATTATAAGGTATTGTTTCACAAGGCCTGAACATAAATATTATAGCTCTTCTATTTGGTGCTAATTCTGGCTTACAAGCAGATGGAAGTGGATCACAAACAAGAAGAGAAAGTATACCACCACCACCTTCTATAGCAAATCCAACTACCTTGTTATTATTAGTTTCTCCATCTGGAAGAGAAGAAAGTTTCTAAAAGAAGAAGACGATATTACACCGGATAAAAACAAAGCTTCTTATCGATAGACAAATTACAGTAAAAATGACTCATGACGATACGTGGAAGCAAGGAAGAACAATAAAAATAGAATTCAAATTATCACTAACTCCAATCATATCGAAGGAATACAGAAGCAATGGTACCTTTATCGGAGACCATGCTTTGTGATATTTTCTACAGTAAGCCCTGTTTTTTCCAAGAGTTTTGTTGTATCCTTTGGTGTAAGGTTATGAGTTTTAATATGATGGGTATAGTTATTTTCTATGTAACACAACATTAGATGGCCACCTTCGCGGACAAAATGCAAATAAGCACGAAATATAATCATTCTTTCTGGAATGAAGGAGTATTATCTTCTTCTGGTTAACCAAACTAAACTTTACAGCGTTACATGTAACAACCCTGATATGAGAATCAAATAGTAAAGGTTGCATTTCAGTCCTTAAAGATGTACTCCCCTCTTTCATATCAAGTTCAAAATCAATATCCAAATTGAAAAAAAATGCATAAGTTCAATAAAGAGATGTGGTATGTTTTTCTAAAAAAATTGATGCAAACAACCTGATAAATATCTTCATCGTATATATAAAAGATGATTGTTGAAGATAACCTCTTGAGTTTGGCGCCTTCTTTGAAAGAATTACCCAACAAATGAGACAAAAAATTGATTTATCTCTATATTAGGATACTCATACTTAATACAATTTTTACTAGAAATCTTACTTCAACAATTTCCTCTTTCAATCTTTTGGAGCATGAAAATACTTTGGAAGTTATAACAGACTATCCTTAAATGTTCCTAAACCTACAACTGTTTTTCCTAACCGCCAACCCCACTTATCACCTACAATTGTGCAATCTATAGGAGAATATGTAAACCTTCGCCGCCAAGTCAAACTTTGAAACTTGATAAAGTTGAAACAAGTTTAATTGATTGTAGATGCACTCCCATTACATACAACTAGTGCACAAATATCCCCAACCTCCTTCTTGTTAGGATCGAATCGACACACACACACTTGATGAATGAAGAACACAAGAATTTCAGAGAGAAAGAGACGAGAGATCTAGAGAGAGAAAGAGTGAAATCAATATTTCATGGTAACACCTCGTGACTAAACTTCTACTGCGATGGGTATATATATTTTTATAACCCCCTGGCAACCTCACCGCGGAGGTTGAACCGCGAGAACATTACTATATGACAGTACATCAAATATCAATTAGGCTCCATAACATAACAGTTCTCCCACCTGGAGTCTGATTCAGTCATTAAAAAAATACATTCTCAAAAAAAAATCTCTTCATCATCAACATCTTTACCGCACCGCAACATATGTAGCAACAACTATAGAAGACCAACCGAGGTTTTACATAACTCTAGTTTCCCAACGTCAACACATATTTTGAACATGTTTGCCGGGTTCTTTGCACCCTCTATATTCTCCAAACAAATATCACCATCCTCAACTGCCCTGCTAGTGAAATGCTACCGCCTTCTGATGTGCTTTGTCTTTGAATGATAAACTGGATTTTTCACCAAATGTATGGCACTTTGTCTATCTGAGCAAAGAATCTTCTTGCTCTGGTTGTTGCACAATTCCACCACATAATCTGCCAGCCATATCATCTCTTTCCCAGCTTCAGCTATTGCCACATAATCAGCTTCAATAGATGTAAGAGAAACACACTTTTGAAGCCTGGACATCCAACTCACTGTTGTTCCACCTATGGTGTAAATGTACCCGGATGTACTCTGGCTCGAGTCCACATCCCCATCAAGATCAGCATCCACAAAACCCTGTAGAGTCACCTTGACTTTTCCAAAAAAAATTAAAGTACTAGATGTACCTCTCATATATCTCAGAAGCCACTTCACAGCTTCCCAATTCTCTTTCCCCAGGTTCGCCATGTACCTGCTAACAACTCCCACTGCATGTGCTATATCAGGTCTAGTGCAGACCATAGCATACATCGAACTCCCAACTGCTAAAGCATATGAAACAAGCGTCATATTCTCACGCTCCTCGACTCTCTTGGGTGACTGCTCCTTTGAAAATTTAAAGTGATTGTCCAATGGAGTAGTCCTAGGTTTAGCATCATTAACCCTGAATCTTCTAAACACCTTCTCAATGTACAACTCCTGAGATAGATTTAAAGTGCCAGCGATCTATCCCGAGAAATCCTCATCCCCAGAATCTGCTTCGCAAGACCCAAGTTTTCCATCTCAAACGTTGCAGACAACCTTGTCTTCAGATTATTAATCTCCTGCATACTAGATCCTACAATCAATATATTATCCACATACAAGAGTTGAAAGGCATATAAATCAGTGTATTTCTTGTTGTAACAACACGAATCCTTTTCAGATTTGCAGAATTCATTGTTGGTCATGAAGGAGTCAAACTTCTTGTACCACTTCCTTGGTGCTTGCTTTAGTCCATACAAGCTCCCGGTGAGCTTGCACACTATGTGTTCCTTTCCTGGAACCATAAATCTTTCCGGTAGCCGCATATAGATCTCTTTGTCAAGATCTCCATGTAAAAACACTTTTTTACATCAATTTTCTCTTGATGCGAATTCTCCGATGCAACAATACTTAACAGGAGAAAATATTTCCGCATAATCAATACCTTTCCTATGTAACTATTCTTTAACCACTTAACGATTCTTGAACCTTCTTTTGCCATCTGGTTCAGTCTTGATTCTGAACACCCACTTGTTTAGCAAAGCTCTCTTCCCTGCATGTAACTCAGTCAACACCCATGTGTCGTTCTTCTCAAGTGACCTCATCCCATCATCCATGGCTTTCTCCCACTTGATCGAATCCTCCACCTGTATGGTGTGATCAAAAGACCCTGGTTCCCCCTCATCCGTCAGCAATAGATAGTGTAATGAAGGTGAATACCTAACTGGTGCCCTGATGGTTCTGCATCATCTCCTTAACACTTGCTCAGGTGTAACTTGCTCCACTTCAGATTCTTCAGTATGAGTTGGTTGAGTATCTGCTTCGACATCTTTGGGGTTACTCTTCTCCAACTAAACCTCAACTCCCACTTGCTTTGTAATCTCTAGAACCTTCTGCTCTCTGTCCTTCTACAGGATAGACTCATCAAATGTCACGTCACAATGTCTCAGGATCTTTCTGTTTTTATCATCCCAAAACCTGTAACCAAACAAATCAGAACCATAGCCCATGAAGTAACACTTCATATCCATGGCATCAATCTTGTTTCTCTTTTCGTGATCAACATGAACATAAGCAATGCAACCAAAAGTCCTCAAGTGTGAGTACATGAGTTCTTTTCCTGTCGACACCTCTTCTGGAATCTTGAACCCTAAAGGAACTGATGGTCTTCTGTTGATCAAGTATGCAGTTGTGCTCACAGCATCCACCCAAAATGTTTTGGGCAGCCCACAGTGTATCCTCATACTCCTTGCACACTCAATCAATGTTCTGTTCATCCTCTCAGCAATTCCATTCTGCCTTGCCTTACCAGGAATATATCTGAGATCCTCCAATGTCCACTGGTTCTCCGAGGTGGTCTCTATGCAGACATCCCCCTTTCCTTCAATCTCTAAGGCTTTATTGTCAGCAACATACACCTTTCCAAAATTTCCAGATCTGAAATTTTGGAACAACTCCTTGCTTGGAGATGAAAGGAAAGATGCACCAGAATTTAAAATCCATGATTCAACCGGGCTGTTCACACTAAGGATTAGCGCATCCCCAATGTCCTCTGTTGAATTTACAGAATCATTGTCATCTCCTAACTCTGATTCTGTTTCTTCTTTTGCTTTGTACAGCTCGTTAGAAAGTGCCTTTTTTCTCCACAGTTCCAACAAGTCATGTTTTATCTTTTTGGAGATTTTTCTCGATTCTTTGATCTTGATCGACCATGTTGATTTTGGCCTTTCGTCTTACTTATCCCCCTTCGGTCAACGCTAAGAGCACTGCCCGAAGAATCTCCCACTTCTTGTTTGCGAATACTTTCACTAAGGACAACATCACGGATTTCATCAAACTTCAGTTTCTCATATCCACGGGAACTGCTAATCGCAGCAACAACAGTATTCCATGACTCGGGCAGAGATGACATCAAAATCAACTCCTTAATTTCATCTTCGAAATTAGTTTCCGCAGAATTCAACTGACTCACAATCATATTGAACTAATTTATGTGATCAAAAACAGTTCCCTTCTCAGACATATGTAAATTGAACAATCTACGCATCAAATATACCTTGTTCATCGCCGATGGTTTTTCATACATGTTTGACAGTGCTTTCAACAGATCGGACGTAGTCTTTTCCTTCACCATGTTGAACGCCACGTTTCTTGACAAAGTCAACCAGATCAACCCTAGAGCCTGGTGATCCTTGATCTTCCACTTCTCCTCCTTCATAGATTCTAGCTTCACCCCGGTCAACGGTTCGTGAAGATCTTTCTGGTACAGATAATCTTCGATCTGAATCTTCCAGAAACTGAAATCGAAACCATCAAACTTTTCGATTCTAAGCTACGAACTATCCATATTCAGTTATCGTGTTGAATATCCTTAGCTCAGATACAAGTTGTTAGGATCGAATCCACATACACACACTTGATGAATGAAGAACACAAGAACTTTAGAGAGAAAGAGATGAGATATCGAGAGAGAGAAAGAGAGAAATCAATATTTCGTGGTAACACCCCGTGAGTAAAATTCCACGGCGATGGGTATATATATATTAATAACCCCATGGCAATCTCACCGCGGAGGTTGAACCGCGAGAACATTAATATATGACAGTACATCAAATATTAATCAGGCCATAACCTAACACTTCTTGGATGACATTGAGATGGAAACTCTAGCTTTATTGATAATGCTAAAACAACCTTTTTTTGGCTAAAAATATAAAAATAAACATTAGAAGTCCTCATCATAAAGCAAACCATATTAGATATGAAATAACTTTTGGAGACTTAAAAAGCAGTTAAAGGAGAAAATCAAAAAGTTGAGTATATCTGCATGAAAATAAGACAACTATGCTTAAAATGAAGATAAATGTATGACCTTTCAGCATAACCTACAAAAGCATTTTCCGCCCAAGGAAAATAGAAAAAACAAAAAGTACACATCAAATATGGGCAAAAGAATGTTTGTGCATAATGACATCATGATTAACATAAGCACCAAAAGCAAGCCACCTTTGAGGTGAAATTACTACTGTTGTTCATCCAATATTACTAAGATACTTAGTTTAAAGAATATATTCAAACACAAGAAATATAATTTCATAATAAAAATAAAATCTAAAACAAATAAGAAATAATAAACAATATAATTTTCTCAAAGAAGAAAATTGAGTTCAATGAATTCAAAGAGTTCTGAAGAAATTCTTCCCTTCAAGTATCTGAGGTTAACAAAATGTATCCTCTCAGAATGAAATGATTTTACTCACAAGTGTATTAGTACCTCAAATGGCGGTGCTAGGAAACAATCAATAATAGTAAAGTACATTAATAATACTATATTTAGTAGAAAAAGAATAAGTGCAAAAAGTCCTTATTCATTATTGTTAAATAAGAGGAAACCCTTATATATATATACAAATATATATATATATATAAATATATATATATTTATATATAATATAGGTTACTGTGAACAAGTGTATATTGTGCCTTACTTGAAAGTTAACACCCCTTTTAAAATTCAACACCCTTCTGAACAGTCACAACCTTATAAATAAGTAACAAATTTTCATAAAAATCACATCTCATCAAAAAATTCACAAATTTTCATAAAGTCAAAACTCGTTAGAATTGTCAAAACTCTTTTTTAAAGTAACAACACTTTATTTTCATTCACTACTTTTAAGAACCAACAATCACTCATGGCATTAGATGAAATGCGGCCTTGAAGGGTTCTTTTAAATAGATCCTCCAACAGTTCAAGCCTAATATGGTCTCAAACCCTTTCTATAGGTAAAAACTTAAGGTAATGATTAAAGAAGGATAAAATATAAATATTTTTTTCAGAAATGGCGGTACGTAGAAGCACGAAAAATATGAATCTCACGTACTTATATTTTGTTTTAAACCCCATTTCTTTAGAAATAAAATTCCTAGGAAGAAAAAATGTTACATACATCATCTTTTTGGTTTTCACCAATTTAATGGTATGTTTTGAATTTATTTTTCCCCTAATTTAAGAAATGCTAGTTAGCAGTAAGAATTGAAATTGAATTTACTTCACCACCAAATTTTAGAAGAAAACAATCAGCTTGACAATATATTTTATTGAACATACTACTATTTATAGAAAACAGATCCATTTACAATCGATAGTTAGTAGTTTGCACTATTATAAAGTGGCAGAACTAGGTGTTGACCTTGATGTTAATTCGATCCCCTTCGTTAAAAAAAATATATTGTACAATTAAGACAAATCTAAGAGTCCTAGTTATATGTAAATTATTTCAATCCCCTTGACAGAAGGAATGATACTAGTGTACTGACAAATGGGGTTCAAAATTTATTTTAGATCATAAATTAAAATCATAGGTATGCATTCTAGTGCTTATCTCAAAATTTATTTTTCTGAATCTCCTTCAACCACAACTATAATTGCACCGAGAGTCTTGTTTAAACCCTTTACTCACTCTAGATTAAGTATTTATAAATAGCAACCCATACATTTTATTATCATGTTACATTTTATTATAGAAAATGAACATTTGCGTCTAACTTAACACAAAAGTCATCCATTGCCCAAGATCAGACATATTGACAATAACTATTATATATATATTTTTTGAGAATCTAAATTAACTCATCCATACACCCAAAAACTAGGTACCTTTCACTCTACCATAAATAGGTAGCTTTTTTTGAGGTACCTTTTTTTATTTGGGGTTCACACATCTTTCTAATATGATTCACAAGAAGGGTGATGACTCTTAAACTATCAATATTCCAATAGAGGAGACCGTGGAATTAACATAGACGGAAAAGAAAATTAAAATTCATCAAAAAAAATGAGTATATCTGCCTTTATTTTTTTTTAAAAAAAAACATAGCATAAATCCTTATCATTTATTTTGAGGACATGCATATTAATTAATAGGGGAAGCTGTTATTTAATTTTGGAATGTACCTGAGTTAATTAAGGACTTGAATAAACTTTATGTCATGGTACTCCTAAACGAAGACGATAAATCAAAAATTCAAAAGAAAAGGACAAAGAAAAATCAAACACAAAAAACCTTGTGAAATGCAAAGAGTATAATAGGGATTATTTTTTAGTATTTAAGAACATGCAATGTCCCTTCATGTATGAGTTCATATATGTGTCTCACATTCCTTAACAAGCAATAAAAATAAGAGTGATTTTTTTATGTAATTTTTTGAATATATTTGATAAAATATTTTGACAAATATCTTTGGAAAATGAATGTAAGATACTCTAGTATTTAATGAAGGAAGATATCTAAATGTAATTGTGATTGACATTTAAAAAAATAAATAAAATAAATTATGAGTCCCGTTAAATCAGTCCACCAACTCAATAAAATATACAAAGAAATGTTTAGGTATGTATTTTTAATAGGTTTCCATGTTTGTAATTAAAATATTAGTGTTGTACATAAAAATAATAGATTTAAACCGTGTAATTAATGTGTTAATTCAATATTCTTATTATTTTTGCTACTATGTAAATAAGGAAATACATCAATGAATACATAATGTATTTAGATTTTTACTAAAGTTAGGTAAATAATTATTATATAATAAATATTATATGTAATCATTTGACTACTACTATAAATCCCCACATTCTCCTACTTAGACTTTTAATTATGAATATTATTAGATTTACGATATTTAAATACATGACTTATAATATATATGCCAAAGAATATTTGATTGAGACTTTGACTATCCATCTACAACATAAATAAAAATTGACTTACATGACTTATCGAATGTTTTTACCAGTAGGCTATTTGAAAAATTATATTCTCAAATTATTTTTGTCACGAACTGAGTCTACAACTTGAACATCCCCTAAGAAAACACTCATCCCTGCTAACTAAAAACAGAAGACTAATTCAAGCATACAAAAGCATAAAATTGAATGTAAATTCATAAAACTCAAATACTCAACTTAAAAAATTCAGCACACTACTAAAAAAATATACTTAGAGTTTATAAAACTATTCAAATAAAGAAATTATAGAAAACTTCACATTTCTGCTTATGTATGAATCATCTACTATTATAGAAGGATATCTGGACAGGACTCACGACATCTCTAAACTACTAACTGTAACATAAAGGTGAAGTCTTTTGGAGTATGACAAGGCTCACCAAAATTGACTAGAAAATCATATGACTTTAATGAAACGTCAGTAATGGACCTGGGTACCTTTATATGCATCATGAAACGATGCAGACCAAATGGCGTCAACACATAGAATTTACAAGCATGATAGGGGAATTTTGCACCATCAATATAAGCTCAAAGTGATTATAAGGGAGACATGCACACCTCATCTCAACTCAATATGTCTCAAGAATACTCAATTCAATTCAAGAATACTCAATATGACTCAAGAATACTCAACTCAACTCAGGACTTTCAACTGAAATCATGATTTTAAACTCAACTCAGGATACTTAAGCTCAACTTTGGATACTGAAATCAATCTAAAGATTCTCAACCCAAAGTTAAAATAATCGACTAAAAATGAAAGAGACAATAAACAATGATATCTACAGGAAAATTTAAAAACAGTAGATAATAAGTCAAATGTATATGAAAATACAATAATAAACTCATTACTCCTATTGGAGATTCTCCAACCAACAACCATTACTATGAACAATGTGATGATACAATGTCTTGCTTACACTGCCAGAAATGTCCTACACTTTTCCGGAGTACAAGATATCCTCAACGAAGTTGATCCACTAAGCTATTCTTAAAAGACAATAAGAAATCATTTAAGAAGTATGACAATTTACCCATTTGGCATATTTGGTTTATGGCTGTTGAATGTTGTCTGAATTCTCCCCTATATTGGTGCTTAATACTACTCTAAATAATATATACTCATGATAATATGCTTAATCGTAACTCCTCCTCAATTTGAAATCATTACTCAAAATATTATCTTAAAAGAGATAGTGCTCAAAATTTATCATGAACTTATTTTGAAATCAAGGCCCCTCATTTTAAATATAAAAACATTTACTCTTGGAATATTTAGTTCCCATATATTGATTTTAAAAAATGAAACTCAACTCTCCTCATCCTCATATTCAAGTGCTCACGTCTTAAAAGAAATTATAATTAATTGAATAAGACTTCTCAAAATAGTTTCATATGGAATTATGGATATGAATGACTAAATTTAATGTTCGAAATAACCATATATAGAACTCAATTGTAAGACCACCCAAAAAATGAGTTTAGGTGTCCAAAACTAATGTTTGTGTATTGATGTTTTGAAGCCTTAAAATGGGCTCTAAGGTTGAAATGATGCAATGTCTAAACATTTAGGTGATTTTGAAGTCAAACGTCAAGGGACTATAAAGACGTTCGACGACTAGTCACCAACAGGCCTTAGATTTTTTATGTACTTATATGTGTGTCGTTTGCTTATGAATTCCTTATATGAGTAATAAAAATGTTTATAGGTATTATGTTAAGTTTCATAAATTTTAGAGGTTAAACGTCCAAGAACGTTCAAAAAGTTCCAAGATGTTAGGTTCTTCTATCTTCCATGGATTTCTAGTGTAGTATCTTGTGATCTTGATGTTAGAATGCTTGTTATGAGATTCAATTATGATGAATTATCTTTGTTACTGCCTACAATGTAATGTGATGATAAATTATGTGTTATTGATCTAATGTGAATATATACTATCGAATTGGTAAGGATTGATCTAGTTTCTTCTAGTCTGTAGATTGATAATGTAATGTACATAATCTGATCTCAATTCTAGGGTCTACGAAACATGATCTAGTTTATGTTGTTATCTCATTACCTACTACCCTACACGTATATAGTTGATAAATTATGATTGATTATCATGGCAAGGGAAATTTGTGAGTGATCTATGTCTCTCTACTTCCTAGTGAATTGATGATGTAGTGTACTTGATATGATTCTGATTTTGTTATGATTAATGCATGATTTCGATTATGTTAGTGTACATTTAGCTACTGCCCTAGACATAAATTTTTGATGTAAAATGTCACATCCGGGGAGCACCCCATATATGTAACCGGCGTCGTCGTCCTCTTTGAAAACTAATACTAGCCTCTTAGGTTACATCATTACATTCATAGGTCAAAATTAGCGGAATTTTATAAAGTTTTACTACTTCTACATTGAGGTTTACATAGACCTCTACATACACATATTATAGGTATATCGAGTATAGATAGACACTTCATGTATGAATATTACTTAGTTTTCTACTTTTATTGCACATAGATATATTGAATATAACATAGTCTCAAATAGACGTCTGATCTTATAACCATCTAACACGAGTATAACAATTTGGGCCTAGCCCATACATCCAAGTAGTAATGCCTTATATAGGCTATACAATGTTTCTTAATGAATTGAAAAGGAAATAACATAAGAGTCTTAAAACTAAAACAACTTCATAAGCTTGATAGTGGCGATCCCCTCGGAAAGTGAGGACCTACACAACTTGGATGAATGAGAATTTCCAAGCCTTCTTCAAAGTTGTGTCAAAGACTTTCAGCATCCGAACCTTAAATGTTGGGAAAAAAGAAGTGGGGTTAGTACATCACTTGTACTAAGTCTGAGACCATATGCGCATATAGTATCAAATCATGTTAAAAAGGGACATTTAATCAAGTATGAAATTTACATTGAAAAGCTTTATGCACATTCAATATGACCATACCAATCAATAAGGCATATTCCTTATGTCATATGTATGTACATCACAAGACCAACAATGCTAAGTCTAGTCAAGTAAACATGCATATCATATAATTGAAATCATAGCCAAGCAACTCTATCATCAAGAATTAGTAACCATAAGCATGAATAAGAGTTCATTATAACCTAACCAAAGCAAGACAATTACTCATGACCCCCTTTAAGTCCACTTGTGCAATAACTAAGCAAAGGCTCATAATCTTACTTAATCAAGTAAACCTATCAAGAAACATAACCAATGTCCAACCTCACATGACATAACATTAAGAGTACAGAATATCATACTTTAGCAATAGAGTCAAAGTACATATTCATAAGAGAAATTAACATCACATAGTGTCATTAACATATAAGATCATCATATACATATTATTTACATAAATATTGTTCACATTCATAAGCATATACATACATAAGAACATCCTCCTAGAACTTCTCTTAATAATAACTAGTGTAATGTATAGGTAGTGTCCCATACCGTTACCTAGTCTAAGCTAAACCCCTTATATCATCTTAGTTAGAATTCATTCCTTTAATTCATTTTACCTTTTCGGGAACATCTTTCCTTAACAAACATAGACCACATGAGCTAATGTGGAATCGAGTTTCATGAAATCCTTAACTGAAAGAAGGTGGACTTCTTGCCAAATTAGTACCGAAACATGAACATAGCAACTACATGGATCCACTAGCTAGTATTACTATAGGGGAAACATAGTTAAAGAACTAGGACATATAGTTGAGATTTTATTTATGATACATGCATTATGATCTCCAATACCAAGAGTACACTAGTGATCCTACCTTCCTATGTTGGAAGAAGCACTCCTCACTCTAGTTCAGTCAGTGCTAAGCTATAGTCCCTTTTGAAATGTCTTTAATAACTTTATGAATCATAATAACTTAATGTAGGTCATAGGTTATAACCCTTGTATAAAAGTTTCACACACAGAGAGTACACCCCACATGCTACTGTCATCGTCGTCCTCTAAGAGGACTCAGACAAGCCTCTTAGCGTTCTTCATAACATTTCATCACTTAAAATTTGAGGAAAATTATAAATATTTAATGCTATGTGATGTATACTTAGACTTAATGCATAATAATCATGAAAGCATATGTACGATATTCTAAAAGATGTGTCACATATAAAAACCATATAAAGAGTACTAATCTGGACTTATCCAATAAATAGTCAATAGAACATATAGGCCTTAATACAAGAGAATCCAAACAACATAAATAAAAATATGATTATTCTTAGAAGCTACTAAAATCTTCATAATCTTGAATAATGAAAATATAGTATCCCCAAACATGAGGACCTATCAACACTTGGATAAAGAGTTCAAAGTTTCGTAAATCGACCTTCTTAAATTTTCAATGGCCGGACCCTACATTTATAGTAATATAAAGTAATGAGGTTAGTATGCCACATGTACTAAGTATGGGTATATGCACTTAACATATAAGGACATGAATGAAAAAACGATCATTTATCATTTCTTTAGAAACCATGCTAAGTCATCTGAATGTCTTCAATGCACATATCATAGAAAAAATACAAGTTAAGGACTTTGTCAACACAAGGCATGATCATAATCCAAGACATATTTTCATATAATTGCATGTTAACATTTACATTCAACCTACAAGTGCAATGGTTATGTGAAGCCCGATAACCCCTCACAAGCAAGTACATAAGATAGGACACCATGAGTAAAGCTTTGATTCATGTAACGTGTAACATAAGTAGTCATTACTTCATTTAATAATATAACCCAATAACATATTCATCATTATGATCAACATTATATAAGAGTAACATCATGTATCACAAACATATATTTTTCATGTTATCATATTACATAAGAACAATCTCCTAGGACTTCTCTTAGAGTCAACTTGTGCAATGTCTAGGTAGAGTCCCATACCCCTATAAATATTAAGTAGACTCCTCAAGTATCCCTAGTCAACATTCATTTACTTGTATTTCATTTTACATGAGGGAACATTCTCCATAACCAACATGCACCATGTGAGCTAAACATGGAATCCGGTGTGATAAAATCCACACCGAAAGAAGCTGGTCTACAGGACAAAGTAGAACCAAACATGACATAGATTTCTAGGGGGATCCACTCGCTATTATCCTATGGTGGCAAAATAGTTCAACAACTAGGAGATATATTAGAGACCCATAGTTCCACATTAGATGACAACCTCTATCTCATGAGGGTCATTGTGAACCTACTGTCACATCTCAAAACCACACACTAGAAGTTTGGGTCAATGTCGGATTGCAACTAGCGTACTTGACCTCTCAGAGTTTTTGTACAAGCCCTTTCGATATCGTTCATCGCATACACATAATGAAAAGTAGTGCAAAATTAGAAATTTTCACAAAACAATAGAATATCTTTAATAACATCCATCATTATAAATCTAGGAACTACTAAGTCTTAATCTCATCAAACTTAAGACACGACAAAACTTTGTGACACGACCCATACTTCAAAATATACAAATACTTAATCTATTATAATACTTTGAAATAGATGATAGAAAAGACATCTATTATACCCTTGAGTCAATTGAGGACATACTTCACTTTGCTTTAATGACTCTAGAATCCAAGCTCTCCTTCACGATCCTTCGCACCTATCACCTACGCCTTTAGACATAATAAAATGTATGGAGTTAGTACAATTTTGTACTAAATATGGCGTTATGTATAGAATCATGAAAATGGAAATTTTATTAGAAATATGCATCTTTTCATTTAAAATTCAAATTATAAGAATAAGAATAACTTTTATCAACTTAGAAACACATATGATAACTTTTAAGAAATTATTCACATTTTTGAGGAAACATTACAGTAACCTATATTCACTATATAGTGAATTGCCTCACTCTAACAATGAAGTGCTCTCTTTTCCCTTTTAATATTTTCTAGCATGAAGTCTTCTCAATAAAATCTATCCTAAGACTCACTTAAGCAACACAAAGAGAGACCGCCCTTACACCCTCCCTAAGCATGCATAAATGATCCTCAAGACTACTTTTAATAGGACACATACACACTTACAATACATCAAACACATGAACATGAGATTTCCTCTACCAAAGGTGATTCTAAGTCTCACTTGAGTGAGTTGTGAAGAGAACGCCCAACAATCCCTTACACACGCACTTAAGAGATACTATAAACTACATACGGTAGAATCACTCACTAAATACATCAACATAAAGATAATGACATTCTCTTACCAAATGCTATCAAAAAACTTACATAAGTAAATCAAGAAGAATACGTCCATGATTAACCACTTCAAGACTACCTAAATAATCCTTAAGACTACCTAAGGCCTAGATCATTTCCCTAACTAGAGTAATTCTAAAGACTTATCTAGATAAGATATGAAGTGACCGTTCTTATGCTCCTTTCACACCTTAACTAGACAACCCTTAACTACTCTAGGTAAGTACTTATTCAATTAACTTTTTTTGTTAACTCAAGTCATTACATTTATTAGTTCATTAAAGACTCATTCATCATATAAGGTAATTCAAATAATGGTCTTGGACAAGACCTAGGGACTCTAATTAACACTTTCAAAGCCTATTGTGCAGAGTCTAGATAGCATCCCATACCACCACCTAAACTTCATAGAACTTCTCTAATGCTAGTACGTAAACCATATGATGAGAATAGACCAGAACCAATATAGCATATGATAGCAAAGCATGGAATCTGGACTCTATCCTACTCCGATGAGGGTGTTACAGTTTCCAATGGTAGAACTTGGACACATCCCATGTAGGCACATGGTTAAGGAATATGAAGGGCGTCCTTTGTAATATAGTCTTATTCTTTCAATAGAACTACTTCCCTTACCATACTTAATCGGTTCTAGCCTTGGTTCTCACACAGTAATTTACACTTAAGGTTCATATAAAGGAGTTCCATATAAAGTTCATGACCCAATCACATTTACCCTACAAAAGAAAGGTCCACTAGGCTAACTTACAATGGCGACAAGAAGCTCATAATGACTTTCCTAAGGTTTGATATGATGCCTTTCCAGAAAATCAACACTAAGTCTATCATTCCTTTACTTTGAAGGATACCATTACGTCTTACAACTTCAACATTCATAACCTTACCACTAGGTTCAAGGTTCCACATAAAAGACCCTATTAACATCATTTAAGGTCTCATATCATTGATACATTTAAGACTAACAGGCTTTAACATCCTAAGTGAATACATATAATTTTTACATTCATACATGCATAAAGTAAGGGACACAAGTCAACCATGACAAGATACAACATACTTTACTTTAACACATATTAAATGTCATTCTAGATGCACATAGAAATAACCCTTATCATCTTTAAGTCATCCTATGCTCTACTAGAACATTATCAATATAGCCATCATAAACTAATATAGTCATGTAGAAACAACCATGCATCAACCCTAAGACTAAACACATAAAGCCATAGTCATAGTCTAACATTATCTCCTAACATGCATAGCAAGAACACATACATTAATATTACTTCACATTATGATAGATATTATCCAATTTCACATAATTAACTTCAAAAATCATCAAAATATTTCAAGTATTTGCCGACAAGGCCATGATCATCATATAACTTAAAATAACGCCGACAAGGCCACATCAATTGCAAGTAAAACACATAACACCGCCACCATAAGTTGACCATACCAATCATAACATAATTGAATTCTAATTAACCTAAAATTAGGGAGTTAGGGAAGCGTACCACCACTCCATACTCAACACTTCAATCCAATGTTAAATCATCCAATTCAATATCATAAGTCCCTTACCCACGGCCATGAACCAATAATTCGATACAATTATAACAATAATCAATGAAACTAGGTCAATTCACTACTTATTCATCAATCTAATCTAACCTAGATATCAATTGACTTCAATTATTACATGAATCAATAGCCCATAGAAAACTACACTAGAATTCATAAACATTAGATCAATCTATTTTAACACATAACATAGTCAAAAACTAGGGTTCATCAATTTCATGGTTTCATAGGTTAATTGAGTTAAAATAATCTAATGAATAAAAATTTAATCAATATATAATGCTTAAAAACTTTAATGCAAGAACCCATAGATAGATCATGAAATTGGACAATTCATCTTTGAAAACTTTAGAAAACGTCTTTGGAAGTTGGGATCCTTGATGAATAAAGCTTCAAGGATAAAAAAACCTTTCCTAAATGAACATAATTATTCAATTTGATGAATAATCTCCACTCAATTCTCCAATTCAAGCCCTTCCTTGAGTTTTGGCTCCAATGGAGTTCTAGGGAATTTCTAAGGGAATTTTGAATTTAATTTTGAAGAATGAAATCTTCTAAGTGTTTTAGGCTATAAACATATTTCAAATACCCAAAAGACCCTTAGGAACCTCCCCTTATATTATTTGGACCTAGGGTTAGTTAAAAACTTCACCCCTCAACCTACAGTGAACTACACGCAGGATTAGACCCATCGACGGAGGACGATCGATGGCCCGTCCTTTGACCAATGGACCGTCCTGCTGGGTTGTGGTCTTGGAATGAGGCTTGTATTTGGTATCTACTCTCCCAATAAGGAGTGTCCACCAATGGTACCCATCAACGGTGAATCGACTGGCCCACGAGCCGTCGTTTGCCTCTGTCGTTTGGGGCTGTCTTGGACAGTCTTGGACAACATTTGGGTCCTTCCTCAAGGAAACTTGGATTGGTCTTAGGGATTTTATCCCGTAATTTCCATTCCAAACGTAATCGTGTACTATTTTAGGACCTCTCACATGAATTTAATCCAAAACGAATACGTAAAACTTGACGAAACATGCCTAGAGACACAAGGTTGTTTCAAGGCAAAACTTTCGAAACATGACACAATGCGTATATAGGCCTTAATATTTCATATAATGAATTTATAACCTCATTAATCACACATAAACACATCAAACCACATATGAGGCACATAGGTGACTTAGTCGTCGAACGTCTTAGTCGTCCCTTGACGTTTGACTTCCAATGCACCTAAACTCTAAGAAACTGCCTCCACACTATATTTTAGACCACTTTAGGACCTTAGAAAAACATTGAAAACATGCTAGGCTATATTTCACCTAGGTCATTTTTGGGATCTTACAACTACCTTCAAACTAGGGAAGGGACACCTTTCATATATAGTCCATCGCTGCTTAGCTTAAGTCCCTTTCTTGAATTACCTTTAAGTTGTATATCATAAAATTATCATAGGTCATAGGAGATTATTCCTTGTATAAACATGATCATGAGATTTTAGGATTATATCAGAATTTCCTTTCATCATAACCCTTCATATGTGAGATTTACATAACATAATCACCTTGTGTAAAGCATACAAGAGGATATCATAAACCTGCATTTTCGTATTCTTCTCATGATATCACATTTAATATGTTCATAGCCCAACATATATTCATCGAAACATCATGCATACTTCATTAGAATATTATCATCACTCATAGGATAACATAAACATCATAGAGAAATCACAACTTTAGAAGACTTACCTCTTGCTTCCAAGTACCTTATTCAAGAACATACGTTCAATTTTCAATGGTCATAACAATAACATAGTGAAATACTAAATAGCATAGTAAATTCCAACTCATCAACTCAAATACAAGATCAATTATAATGTAGGATAAGGGAAGATTTCATTAAAGAGTTCATTCAAGTTTTAGTTCTAATCCCAACGTTTACATATAATCAAGTAGTAGATACAACCAAATCAAGGCTATTATTTAGGGATATATTATGTAACACACGAGATAAAAACATTATTAATCAAATAAACAAAAATTCAGGTGAAATCAACCATAGAAAACCATTATTTTTCATAAAAGGTCATAAATCTAGAGTAAGGAAGAAAACCCGTTATGAAGAGTAAAAACCCTAGAATTGAATTTCTTGAAAAACTATCTTTGAAAGGACCTCTTGGGTAAGAAATACGAAGAGTGAAAAATCCATACCTTATATATGAATAATCCATAAAAAATTTGTTGGAAAACTTGAAGTCTTCGTCTTCTTCCTTAAGCTCTTCTTGTTGTTCAATGGAGATTGGAAAAAGAGAGTGTTTCTTGTGAGAGATGGGAAATTGGTTTGAATCTGATTTAGACGTGTAAAAATTGGTATAAAACTAACATAATATCCATATATAGTCATCCTATGAATTAAACAAAAGACCCTTCACTTTAATGGGTCATTTATGAAGTTAAATTACCAAATATACAACTTTAACAAATAAAGAAAGTGTTTGCGCGTCGCGGGGCAAATTCCCATTATTTTTCTGAATTTTTTTGTTGAGGCAGTAAGGTGCATCTCAGCCTCGCGTTGAGAGGCTTCCTCACAATTCTTCAAGAAGTAACCTGCATGTCAGCCTCGCGTTGCACACCTCATGCCCCAATCTTGTTCGCGCAGGCTTCTTTGGCAGCCTGCCTATCCATGTTGGGGTCGTCCCCAAGGATCTTTCAAGTGGTCCTTGGGGTGTTGTTACCAGACTTTTCGACCCATTGTACTACAAAATATATATCCAAGGTATTTTTACAAGCTTTGGACCTCATTTGACAGTTCGAAACCCTCACCAAACATAGGGACGTCAACTAGTTCAAATTAACTAGTTTTCGGACATTAAGGTCTTTCTTTGTCGTTATGGCTCTAACCTTTTCCAACTGAGTTTGTTACATTAATATAGGTCTGGAAAAATCATTTTAAACATAATTAATTAGGTTACTCTCTAGTCTAAGTCATGACATTTCTGGAGTGTTACAAAACATCATCATCATAGCTCAATAAGAATTCCATAAGTATTGTCCTTTACTTACAATTCATAAAGGTGAGGTTAACACATTAACATATTCACATCATAAGTAGGCACATTGGTAAGTTATCACAATCCTTATAACATTTACATCTCAGCCAACACCTCACAAACCATAGTCAACACATTTCAATTCAACATCATACCAACCCTATCAATCCTAATACAAGGCATACTTCAATATAACATCATTACTTAGCCACAAGTAACCACAATTCAAGTAAAGAGTAGGGATCACAAGACTTCCAAAGTCTTCTTCATAATCCATCATCAAGGTCTTACCATAAATCCATATATCAACCCAACAAGGGTATAATATCATCACATATCCATAACCAACATGATAACAGAGCCAATTGAATCACTACGTCACAATCCATCACTACTTCAAAGCTTAAGACAATAAACTTAAGTCAAACCTATAATATACTTCATAACCTAGATCTAATACTCAATACCTGGCATGATAGAACTAAAATCATCTTGATCTATTCATAATTTACACAATATAATCATCTAGTAGTAATTCAAAAAACAACAAATCCAATTGAACTAACATTACACAGTTCATACCAAGATCACAACCTAGGCTTAAAGGGAATAGGTCCTCTTCTACAAACTAGACCAATCCATCAAGAAAAAATAGAATTTACTTAAAATACATGTTAATATGTTCATAATATCCAAAATAAATCATAAAAAAATAAATTCGCAAGATCAATTTCGAAATTGGAAAAGACCCACTTGAAAACTCAACTTTTGAAATCAATTTTGATAGAACCCTTTGACGAAAGAGGTCTCAAAGGCGAATGGAATCTCATACCTTATTGTTTAATGAAGATTGATGGAGAAACTTTACCCTTTGTGGACCTTGAATCTACCTCTATCGTGGTCTTCAATGGTGTTTTCTTTGGGAGAGAGAAAGAAGAGAAAGGGAAGAGAATTTGGATTTGTGAATCATGAGAACATAGGTTAGTCTTATTAGGTTAGGGTCATTATATAGGTTAATAATAAACTTAATAATAGCTCCATTATGACCTAAATTATTAACTAACCACCTAATTAATATATGTATCCGAAAATTGAACTATAAACCAGTCCTCACAGATGAAACCCCGAAACATGCCCCGTTTGTCAATCAACAGGCCAAGGACCAACCATCCTGTTTGACCGTCGTTGAGTTTAGAGACTTGTCAAAATCAATTTTAGGCAAAATTTACTAAGTGTCCATTGATGGAGTCCATCGATTCCCCGTTGATTGGACCACGCCTCGTTAGTGGACACTGTCTCTTGACAACTTTTGCCAACTTTTGTAAGGGTCCTCCTCCAGGGCCATTTGTTGTTCCTTGGTGAGTCGTGCCTTGATGTTTCGACTATGAACAAACCCTAATAAATGTTTGACACCCTTCCACCAAAATATATTGATTTTCGATTCCTAAAAGCTATTCAAGTAGGCAAGGCAACTTAGTACTTCATTGGACTAGTTTCTGGACGTCATGGACGTTCTTGGACATTTTGATTTCTAAACTTCCTAAATGACTTATATTTATAAATATTAACCTTAAACAGTGTCTAAACCTCTTGAAACTCATATTAGGATCTAGAACACGTCTTAGGCTTTTGAAGTGTTAAATTATCCCCCCCCCCGTAGGAACATTCTTCCCCAAATGACGCTAAAATCTTTTGAAAGGAAGGAATAGGGTCAAGACTAGCAGTCCAAACACATCAATACATTTAATCATGAATTTCAACATCAATCATGATATTTACACAAGGCAATTCAAAAACATCAATTACCACACATAAGGCTCAAAATCACATTTGAAGGAATTTTCTTTCTCATAACAATCACATGAGCTAAACATACCATACATGAGTAAATTATACCAATATTCATCTTACCAACAGGATACATATCATTTCATAAGAACTCAGCATATTAAAATGCACAACATATCTCAAAACAAGAAGAATTGCAAATTTACATGTCAATATACACAATTTCCCTGAGACTCACTGTTATGACATAAAAGCTACATATTTTTTCAAAAGTTCACCGAAAATCAAAACAACTTAAATTTATGCATTATTTTCATTATCAGTAAGAACAACTGACCTTCGTTATTAAATATATGAGGGTAACAGGACTTCAGATCGGCCTCGACCTCCTATTTCGCATCCTCAACAAGGTGATTCTTCCATTACACCTTTATGGAAGACACCTCCTTGTTCCTTACCTTCTTTACTTGCATATCAAGGATTTGAACTGGAACCTCCTCATAGAAGAGGTTATCCTTCACACCAAGACCCTCAATGTAACAACCCTAAAAATGTATAAGATAGTAATGCTTAAAGTGTCTAGAATGCGTACCATTATACCGGGTTCACACAGATTGATGCGCGTAGAAACAGGACTCTGAACCCTAGAAATAGCCTTGCCAACTAACTTGGGGACTTAGTTGAGGTAGGAAGGGTTGGGTCCATCCATGTAGGACACCGAATATGACGATTTGCCCGGATGAGTCTTTACCGGACTTAAAAAGGGGAAATCTTAAGTTTGGCGGGTCTATGGGTAAAATTGTCTTTTTCCAAGCTAAGAGTAGTATCATAATTACCCTATATATGTACGTAATTATATAATTAATATGGTGGAGGGGAATTTTTGGGAGAGAGGGCCGAAATTTCCCATTAAGAGAAATCTTGCTCCACCCAGGTTCGAACCTAGGTGGGAGCAATGATTTAATTTGTTTTAATTTATTTGGTAGATTGATAAAATAAATTAATAATTAATGGATGATTTAAAAAATATGAAAATCAAATTTTTATGTATTGATTATTAATTAGTAATTAACTTGACTAAGTCTTTCCAGCAAGTCCTAGTTCTAAGGGGACACTACCTCACACTTCTCTCTTTCACGCTTATCCATCTACCTCTCACATCTGTTTTAACATTTTCTCTGTTAACAAAGAAGCAGAAAAAATAAGAAATAACAACAAAAGTTCTTCACACTTGAAGAACTTATAAAAATACAAATGATAAAAACAATCCATCAGAGTAAAGCTAAACGTGACATTCTCGACGGGTAAGGTGGGAGTTTCTGTGTTGGACGTTGGGTTGGTGGTAATTATGGGCAGCAACTTTGAGTGTTAAACAACACCAAGAACAGGTATGGGTTTTCTCTCTTTGAAATCTTCCTCCAAAAGAAATTTCTTTCTACAAAATTCAACGTTTAAAACTAGGGTTTCTGGTAGCTAAGTGTGAAGTATGATGTTGTTTGTGATTTTGGTTTTGGAAATAACAATTATGTTTAATGATGTCAACCGAAAATGATGTGGTGCAATGTGTAAAATGTTTGTTGTTGTTCTCCGTTTTGAAGACTTAAAGTGGCTTGTTTAATGATTGGAATTAAGGTACATAAGATGTGTAAACTTTTATGTTTAAATGAAGTGTAAGGTAGCTGATCTTAAGTGGAAAAATCTAAGCTAAAACAACAATGAATCTACACTTACCAACGCGTTCAACAAACTGTATAAATACCACAAATCAAATGGATGAATGTTGTTAAATCAAGGCTAGAAAATTTAGTCAAATTTCCAGCACTTGGTTATGGAGTTTCGGCCAGAACACATGAGGTTTGAGAAGTTTAAAATAAATTTAAAACATGTGAGTTCAGTGGAGATTGAACCCAAGACCTCCCTTCATGAAAGCTGGAAAAAAATGAGAGGTGTGGGATTCGAACCCACAACCTCTCGGCCAAATAAGTGAGTAAAGAGAAATTTTAAAATAATAAAAATAATGAGAGGAGTGGGATTCGAACCCACCACTTCTTTGAAGAATTAGAAGGTAAGGAGAAAATGTAAATTAAAATAAGATGAGGCTGTGGGGATTAGAACCCACAACTTCTTGAATGGATGAGAGAGTTAGGCTAAAAATAAAGGAGAAAATAAAATGTGGAGAGTGGGAATTGAACCCACAACCTCTCGAATGGATGAGAGAGTTAGGAGAAAAATAAATGAAAAAATAAATGTGGAGAGTGGGGATTGAACCCACAACCTCTTGGATAGGTGACAAAGTTAGGACATAAATTAAAAGAAAAATAATGAGCTTGTGGGGGATTGAACCCACAACCTCCTTGCCTTAAAATGAAAAAGGGGATGAGAACAAGAAAGAAATATTATGGGGTTAATGGGAATCGAACTAGGGTCTCCCAAATCCGAAAAATGCAATCATCAATTTTAAAATAAGATTAATTGTTGTTCAAGGGATTCGAAATCGGGTTCCCTTTCCCAATTCCGTATTGACACATAAGTCATACATAAATTAATAATTAATGAATGCTACCTTTAAAGATCAAAATCAATATCTTGGCATATCTACAAGATGCATAAGTCTTGTACCAGATAATCTTGGGTAAACATGAATCACTTAGACAAACTATAAATGAAGCCTCATGGCTTGTATGTTTTTACTCATAAGTCTACCACAAGTTTAAAAGTAAGTGAACCTTATATGTATGTGATGAAATGATTTACAACCTAGAAGGGGGTAAGTAAGAGTGTAAAACACATTAAATGGCCAAGTGCATTGGCATATTATGAAATGAACATTCATGTAAAGGGGTGAGTAATTATGAAGAGAAAATCTGCTAAAGTTAATGAATGTGGTGACAACATGATAAGAGTCTATTGTGAAAGATGAGAGTAATCTCAAAGGAGCCTAAGTAAATGTTACCAATACGTACTCACCTATGAGGGTGTAAAGTTAATGAAGGGACCGGTCCCTATAAACACTCTAATGAAAGTATTGAAGTTAATGCATAATTAATACTAATAATGAGATGAGAAATCATCTAATGAGCTATGATGTCCTCATTCTAGAAGCCTGCTTCCATGGTGTATGACTGAATGTAATGGAACTTTATACTGAGCACCGATAGGCTAGCTATGAGCGGTGATGCCTTCATTTGAGAAGGGCAGAGGTTCACGTAAGTCTCCTGAGATGAGACTGTCCGGCATGCTGGGTATGGATCTCCTTATATCTCCTAGTCTTCAGACCTACTACCAATATAGGTCCCTAGCGGGTTCAATTCCCATGTACGCTAACATGTTTTGGGTCACTTTGGCCGGTGATTCCACCTATTTCCTGTGTGGGGGAGACACTGGATTTCGTGATGCTCACATAAACTATGTTGGTTAAAGTTAAAGTTCCCAAAGAATGAATGAGGCCAGCCTTAAATGATGCACATAATGAAAAGAATGATACAAAAGGTGTAAGGATAGGATAATTGAGAGAGGAGCTAGACTTAATTAATGAAGTTGGGTTATTTATGGTCATTGCACAACAAACTCAATGAGAGTCTTAAACTACATCCTAGGTATGACTGGTGATTACACTAGTATACGAAAGAATGTAAAATTAAGTATGTATAAATGAATGAAGAAGACTTTGTGTTTTCTAAAGAAGGTTCCCTAATAGAGGTCCCATATGTTGAGCCCCCATTTTGGGAAGTCCTATTGTCAAGTCCATGATTCCAAGGTCTCATGGAATATGAAAGAGAGATATGAACTATGTGATATGATATCTGAAATATGTTATGTGCTGTTTTCAAAATGATAAATTTGTTGATGCCTGTTACACTCATGGCATGACTTTCTTAATTCAAATTTGACAGGTCCATTGACTTTCCTAATCCAAATTTTACAAGTCCACTGACTTGACATTCCATAAATCATGTTTTTAGGAAAGATCTATTCTTACTCATTCATGTCCATGGTGTGTGCTTGCCTATGCCTATACTTAGTACAAGTGTGTACTAATTCCATACAATTATCTATTTTTAGATGAAGGCAGAGGTGGACGTTAGATCGTACGGTACAACGTTACAGCTATCTGGACGCGGAGTTTTCATTTTCACATAGTAGGACCTCATGCTTTCAAGGCTATCTACTGTTATTATGTAGATTAGATGAAGGCCTTAACTAGTGTTTCATTTCCCACTTCGTTTCAAATTTTGTATTGGTTCCGTTTTGGTAAGTACACATTCAATATAGCTATGAACTATTTCTTTCATTTGATGATCTTAATGTTAGATGGTTGATTGTCAACGTTTATGAGTTTAAGTAGAATGTCTTATACGAATGTTAAATAACAAAAAGTTCATATTTTCCGCAAAAATTAACCTAGATGATGTAAAGATCACGTATGTAGGCTTGTCTGCGACCTCTGAAAAGTCAACGACGCCGGTCTCGTCTGTGGTCGAGTTTCTGGTCGTAACAAAGTTAGTATCAGAGCCCTAGGTAAAATTCTAAGGATAATAAGTTTACAGTAACCACATTCAGTAGTTTCTAAGTCATGGTGGTGAAGTGCACAACTATCCTAAATTACAAACTGCAGGATGCGTAGCAAAATCTCGCTTCTTCTAATATTATCATTCCTTTGCTTATGTCTGATTTCTTGGTGTTATGATCATGTCTAACATAAATTCTTGTTGTTTTAGATAATGATTTCCAGGTGAAAGATTAGTCAAATGAGAGAAAGAGCAGCTGCTGGGGACAATCAGGTTCCACCCCAGGCTCCAGCTGAAGGAGTGGCCATGCCAGTTAACCCAGTTGGGTTGAGTGATGCTGAGGTACGGATCGCTCTGGATTAATGTATCAGGCCATCACCATGCAGGCCCAGGCTCTGAAGCCCAGGTCAATAGACAGAATGTTCATAGGGAAGACCCACCAGTACGTAGCATGGCTGACAGGTTGCGAGACTTCACGAGGATGAATCCTCCTATCTTTACAGGGTCTAAGATTTCAGAGGATCCCCAAGAGTTTGTGGACGAGGTCCACAATATTTTGGTGGCCATGCGGGATACAGATACTAAGAAGGCTCAGCTGGCTTCCTATCAACTCAAAGATGTTGCACAGACTAGATGCAAGATGTGGTAAGATAGCCGGTAGTTTAGCAAAGTTCCTCTCATGTGAGAGTTGTTTAAGACAGCTTTTCTGGAGAGATTCCTCCCTAGAGAGATGAGGTAAGATAAGAATGAGGAATTTATCAACCTAAAGAAAGGATCTATGAGAGTGAGGGAGTATTCCCTGAAGTTCGTTAAGTTGTCCATGTATGCCACTTGCCTAGTGTCTAACAACACGGATGAGATAAGCAGGTTCCTCACAGGGATCACCTAAGATCTGGAGGAGGAGTGTCGGTCTGTAATGCTCCACGATAATATGGACCTCTCTAGGATGATGGTGCATGTCTAGCATGTAGAGGGCAGCCGAAAGATGAGGAGCTTTCGTGATGATAGGATGCCTAAGCCTTTTTGATCAAACAGGTCGTACCAATGAAGGAAACAGGAACAACTTCGGTATTCGTGAATAGCCCAGGTTTAAAAAGGGGCAACAGAGTTCTGGGAACTCTAACTTCGAGAGGAGTGCAGCACCCAGAGGAGGCAGACCCGAGCCCAAGAAGGGTAATTGAGGTGATGTGCAGTGTCCCAGAAAATATTGTGCTAAGTGTGGCCGTGCTCACAGCGAAGAGTGCATACAGGGAACTAGTGCCGGTTTTGGATGTAGTAAGAGTGGACACATGGTCAGGGACTTCCCATAGAACAGGGGTCAGGGTGGAGGTAATGCTCATCCTAGGCTCAACCCACAGGGTACAACAGCAGTCGAGCCTCCTAAGAGGAACAAGTTCTATGCCCTAAAGGGCAAGGATGAGTAGGAGAAGTCTGCTGATGTGGCGATAGGTATGCTGCAAGTATTCTCAACTGCTGTTTATGCTTTAGTTGATCAAGGGTCTACGCTTTCATTTGTAACTCCTTTGCTTTCTCTCACTTTTGAAAGATTGCCTGAAGTTTTGCATGATCCTATAGTGGTTAGTACACCTTTAGGAGAAAATGTAAGTACTGATAGGGTATACAAGGCTTGCCAAATAGTTGTATGAGGTAAGACTATGTGTGCAGACTTGGTTGAATTACCGATGCATGATTTTGATGTTATTCTTGGCATGGACTGTCTTCATAGTTGTTATGCTTGTATGGATTGTCGTAGTAGGGTTGTGAGGTTTTGTTTCCCTATGAAAAAGTGCTGGTTTTTGAGAGGTACAATTAAAGTAGTCCTAATCCCTTGATTTCGAACCTTAAGGCCAATAAAATGATGTCCAAGGGGTTATTGTGTCATATTGTGAGAGTTAATGATTTCGATCATAACATTCCTTCCATAGACTCTATGCCTTTAGTGAGTTTGTTTCAAGATGTATTTTTCTAATTATTTTCCTAGAGTTCCTCCCCCTAGAGAGATTGATTTTTGTATCGACTTACAACCATGTACTAAACCAATTTCAATTCCTCCTTACATAATAGATCCAGTTGAACTCAAAGATTTGAAGCTGCAGTTAAAAGATCTCACTGATAAGGGTTTTATTCAGCTGAGCATATCCCCTTGGGGTGCTCCATTACTGTTTGTGAAAAAGAAAGATGGAACCCTTAGAATGTGTATCGATTATCAGCAAATCAACAAGGTCACTATCAAGAATAAGTATCCACTCCTTTGAATAGATGATTTGTTTGACCAACTCCAATGGTCTAGTTTCTTCTCGAAGATTGATCTTTGTTCAGGGTACCATCAGCTTAGAGATAGGGATGAAGATATTCTTAAGACAGTGTCTCGTACCAGTTATGATCACTATGAGTTCCTCGTGATGTCATTTGGTCTCACTAATGCACCTGCTGCATTTATGGACCTCATGAACAGACTTTTCCGTGAATACATTTACTGCTTCGTCATAGTATTTATTTATGACATTCTCATCTATTCTAAGACCAAGGAAGAGCATGAACAACAATTGAGACTAACCTTGCAGGTACATAGACAACATAAGTTGTATGAAAAATTCAGCAAATGTGAATTCTGGCTCAGATAGGTGACCTTCCTGGGTCATGTAGTGTCCGATAAAGGTTTGGAGATATATTCCAGGAAGATTGAGGCTATTAAGAACTGGACAATAATTCTTACTCCCACCGATATCCATAGCTTCTTTGGATCGTCTTGTTACTATCGTAGGTTCGTGGAGGATTTTTCTTCCATTTCTGCCCCATTCACCACCTTGACCAAGAAGAAAGTCAAGTTTGATTGGGCGGAGACTTTTGTAAAGAGATTCCAAGAGCTCAAGGACAGACTCACTTCAGCCCCGGTTCTTACCTTACCTAAGTGTGGTAAGAATTACACTTAATATTGTGATGCATCTAGAGTTTGTTTGGGTTCTGTTCTTATGCAGGGTGGTAAGGTGATAGCCTATGGTCCAGACAGCTCAAGGTGCATGAGAAGAACTATCAAACTCATGACTTAGAGTTGGCAGCGGTGTTTTTAACAATAAAGCTGTGGAGGAACTACTTGTATGGAGTACATGTGGATGTGTTCACATACCACAAGATTCTCCAGTACGTGTTTACACAGAAGGAGTTAAATCTACATCAGCGAAGATGGTTGGGGCTGTTGAAGGACTATGACATGAATGTCTACTACCATCCAGGTAAGGCTAATATTGTAGCTGATGCTTTGAGTAGCATGAGCATGGCAAGTACATCCCACTTTGAGGATGAGAAGAAGGAGTTCGTGAAAGATATACACAAGACTGGCTAGACTGGGTATGCGGTTAGTTGACTCTACTTGTGGGGGCGTTTCAGTTCATCCTAGTTCTAAATCATCCTTAGTAGTTGAAGTCAAGGAGGGTCAACATCTTGATGTTTTGTTGATGGACCTGAAGGACTCAATGTTGGTTTAGATGAATGAGTGTTTTTCTTTGGTAGATGACGGCATACTTAGGTACCAGGATAGGCTGTGTGTACCAGATGTTGATGATTTGGGGACCAGGATCATTATAGAGGCCCATGGTTCCAGATATTCCATACATCCAGGTTCCACCAAGATGTATCATGATCTTAAGTAGATCTATTGGTGGGACGGTATGAAGAAGGACATTGCAGAATATGTAGCCAAGTGTCCTAATTGTCAATAGGTTAAGGCAGAACATCTTAAGTCTGGCGCTCTGACTCGGATTATCGAGATTCCGACTTGGAAGTGGGAAGCCATTAATATGGACTTCGTGGTTGGTCTTCCAAAGACTAGGAAGCAGCATGACTACATATGGGTTATTGTGGACAGAATGACTAAGTCTGGCCACTTTATTCCTATGAAGTCTACTTACAGGGCGGATGACTATGAAAGACTCTACATTGATGAGATTGTGAGATGGCATGGTATTCCTTTGTCTATCATTTCAAATAGAGGATCTCAGTTCATTTCGCAATTCTGAAGATCTTTCCAAATTAGTTTAGGCACGCACGTGAAGGTTAGTACTGCCTTTCACCCTCAGACTGATAGGCAGGATGAGCGCACCATTAAGACATCGGAGGACATGTTGAGGGCATGCGTGATTGACTTTAGAGGTAGTTCGGACGACCATTTTCCTTTGATAGATTTCTCGTATAATAACAACTATCACTCCAGCATTCGAATGGCACCATTTGAGGCGTTGTATGGTACGAGTTGTATGTATCCAGTTGGGTGGTTCTATGTTTGAGAGTCATCCATTTTGGGTCCAGAGATCATTCGCAAGGCCTTGGAGAAGGTCAGAGTAGTTAGAGACAAGTTTCTAGTGCTTACAGTCGGCAGAAGTCATTTGCAGATAACAGGAAGTGGACCCTAGAGTTTGATGTTGGTGACCATGTCTATTTAAAGATATCACCTCTGAAAGGGGTAATGAGGTTTGGCAGGAAGGGGAAGTTGAGTCCGAGGTATGTTGGACCATATGAGCTCCTATAACATGTGGATAATGTGTCCTATGAGTTGGCATTGTTGCGGAGCTAGCTTCCATTCATCGAGTCTTTCATGTGTCCATGATAAAGAAGTGCGTGAGTGATCCCGCATCGATTCCACCTGTTGAAGGTTTGGGGGTTGATTAAGACTTGTCCTATGAGGAGAGACCTGTTGAGATTCTAGACAGAGAGGTGAGGCGGCTGAGAAACAAGGAGGTATCAACAGTGAAGGAATCGTGGATGAACCATCTTATTGAGGGTGCTACTTGGGAGGCCGAGGACGATATGAGATCCCGCTATCCCTATCTGTTCATCTCTTGAGGTTAGACTCCCTACTCTAAAGTCTAAGTTTCCTTATCTCTCCTTTCTTTGTTGATATTGCTTGATTGTGAGTAGTAATTATGATATGATCAATTTGGCATTACGCAAAATAATTAGTAGTGTCATTCGGGGTCGAATGTTCCTAAGGGAGGGATAATGTACCAACCCTAAAAATGTATAAGATAAGTAATGATTAATGTGTCTAGAATGCCTACGATTAGACCGGGTTCACATGGATTGATACACGTAGAACCAGACCTCTGAAACCTTGCAACAGCCAAGCCAACTAACTTGAGGAGTTAGATGAGGTAGGAAATGTTGGCTCCATCCATGTAGGGCTCCCATGTATGAGATTTGCCGGAATGAGTCTTTACCGGACTTAAAAAGAAAGAATATTAAGTTTGGAGGGTCTTAGGGTAAAATAAAAAAATTTCCAGGCTAAGGATAGTATCGTAATTACCCTAAATATGTGATTAATTATTTAATTAATATGGTGGTTGGGCATTTTTTGTAGTGAGGGCCGAAATTTCCCATTAAGCAAAATCTTGCTCCACCGGGGTTTACACCTAGATGGGAGCAATGATTAAATTTATCTTAATTAATTTGGTAGATTGATTTCATTAATTAAAAATTAATTGTTGATGTAAGAAAATATGAGAATCAGATTTTTATTAATTGATTATTAATGAGTAATTAATTTGACTAAGTATTGCCAACAAGTCCTAGTTCTAAGGGGACACTACCTCACACTTCACTCTTTCACACTTATCCATCTACCTCTCACATCTGTTTTCACGTTTTCTCTGATAAAAAATAAGCAACAGGAATCAGAAATAACAACAAAAGTTCTTCACACTTGAAGAATTTATAAAAATACAAACGACAAAAACAATCCATCAAAGTAAAGCTAAACGTGACATTCTCGACGGGTAAGGTGGGAGTTTCTGTGTTGGACGTTGGGTTGGTGGTGATTCTGGGCAGCAACTTTGAGTGTTGACCAACACCAAGAACAGGGATGGGTTTTATCTCTTGGAATCCTTCCTCCAATAGAAATTTCTTTCAAAAAATTAAACATATGAAACTAGGGGTGTCCCCTTTATTGTCAAATTCCTTGTCCCTAGTCTCCTTGCGATTTCAACAAAAATTAGGTTAGAAATCATGTTGTTGGTATGGTTGCTGGTATCTAAGTGTGAAATATGATGTTCTTTGTTATTTTGTGTTTGGAAACAACAATCATGTTCAATGATGTCAAGCGAAAAATGATGTGCTGGAATGTGTAAAATCTTTGTTGTTGTTCTCCGTTTTGAAGCTTTAAAATGTCTTATTTTATGATTGGAATTAAGGTACATAAGATGTGTAATTTGTAATGTTTAAATGATATTTAAGGTGGCTGATCATAAGTGGAAATATATAAGCTAAAACAACAATGAATCTACACTTAGAAACGCGTTAAACAAATTGTGAAAATGCCACAAAACGAATGTATAAATGTTGTTAAATCAAGGCTAGAAAATTTAGTCAAATTTCCAGCACTTGGTGATGGAGTTTGGTCCATAACACTTGAGGCTTGAAAAGTTTAAAATAAATTTAAAACATGTAAGGTCAGTGGGGATTCAACCCAAGACCTCACTACATGAAAGCTGGAAAAAAAATGAGAAGTGTGGGATTGCAACCCACAACCTCTCGGCCAAACAAGAGAGTAAAGAGAAATTTTTAAATAATAAAAATAATTAGAGGAGTGGGATTCGAACCCACCACCTCTGGGAAGAATGAGAAGGTAAGGAGAAAATGTAAGTTAAAATAAGGTGAGGCTGTGGGGATTCAAACTCAAAACCTCTTGAATGGATAAGAGAGTCAGGAGAAAAATAAAGGAGAAAATAAAATGTGGATAGTAGAGATTGAACCCACAACCTCTTGTATGGATGAGACAGTTAGGAGAAAAATAAAGGAGAAAATAAATGTGGATAGTGGGGATTGAACCCACGACCTCTTGGATAGGTGAGAAAGTTAGGAGATACTTTAAAAGAAAAATAATGAGCTTGTGGGGGATTGAACCCACAACCTCCTTGCCATAAAACGAAAAAGGGTAGGAGAACAAGAAAGAAATATTATGGGGTTGATGGGAATGGAACTAGGGTCTCCCAAATCTAAAAAATGCAATTATCATGTTTTATATAAGATTAAGTGTTGTTCAAGGGATTCAAAATAAGGTTCCCTTGCCCAATTCTGTACTGACAAGTCATGCGTAATTAAATATTAATGAATGCTGCCTCTAAAGATCAAAATCAATATCTTGGCATATCTACAAGATGTATTAGTCTTGTACCACATAATACTGTGTAAACATTGAATCACTTAGACAAACTATTAATGAAGCCTCATGGCTTGTTTGTGTTTACTCATAAGTCTATCATAAGTTTAAAAGTAAGTGAACCTAAGATGTATATGATGAAATGATGTAAAACCTAGAAGGGGTTAAGTAAGAGTGTGAAACACACTAAATGGCCATGTGCATTGGCATATGATGAAATGAACATTCATGTAAAGGGATGAGTAATTATGAAGAGCAATTGTGCTACAGTTAAGGAATGTGGTGACAACATGATAAGAGGCTAATGTGAAAGATGAGAGCGATCTCAAATGAGCCTAAGTAAATGTTACCAAAACGTATTCACCTATGAGAGTGTAAAGTTAATAGAGAGAGTAGTCTCTATAACACTCTAATGAATGTATTGAAGTTAATGCATACTTAATACTTATGATGAGATGAGAAATCATCTAATGAGCTATGATGTTCTCATTCTAGAAGCCAGCTTCCATGATGTATGAGTTGAATGTAATGGAACTTTATACTGAGCAGCGGTAGGCTAGCTATGAGCGGTGATTCCTTCTTTCGGGAAGGGAGGAGGTTCACGTAACTCTCATTAGATGAGACTATCAGGAAAGTCGGGTATTATATCTCCTAGTATTTGAACCTATACTACCAGTATAGGGATCTAGCGGGGTTCAATTCCCATGTACGCTAGCATGTTATGGGTCACTTTGGCCAGTGATTCTATCTCTTTTTAGTGTGGGGGAAACACTGGATTTCATGATGCTCACATGATCTATGTCGGTTAATGTTAAAGTTCCAGGCCAGTCTCAAATGATGCACATAATGAAAAGAACGATACCAAAGGTGTAAGGTTAGGATAATCAAGAGGTGAGCTAGACTTAAGTGATGAAGCTAGGTTATCCTTGATCATTGCACAGCAAACCCGATAAGAGTCTTATACTACATCCTAGGTATGACTGGTGATTACAAGCAGACTCTGTGTTTACTAAAGAAAGCTCCCTAGTTGAGGTCCCATATGTTGAGCCCTCATTTTGGGAAGTCTTAATGTCAAGTCAATGATTCCAAGGTTCATGGCATATAAAATAATGATATGAACTAAGGGATATGATATGTGAAATATATTATTTGTTGTTTGCAAAATGATAAATTTGATGATGCATGTTACACTCATGGCATGACTTTCCTAATCCAAATTTTTGCAAGTCCATTGACTTTCCTAATCAAAATTATGCAAGTCCACTAACTCGACTTTCCATAAATCATGTTGTTAAGAAAGAGTGATTCTTACTCATGCATGTCCTTTGTGTTTTCTTGCATATGCCCATAATTAGTACAAGTGTGTACTAATTCCATATAATTATCTATTTTTAGGTGGAGGCATAGGTGGAGGCTAGATCGTACAGTACAATGTTACATCTATCCTTACGTCGAGCTTTCATCCGGACATGGTAGTCCCTCATGCTTTCGAGGTTGTCTATTGTTATTATCTAGATTAGATGTAGGCCTTAGTTAGTGGAACATGTTCCACTAGTGTTTCATTTCCCACTTCATTTTAGATTTTGTATTGGTGATGTTTTGGCAAGTACACATTTAATGCAGCTATGAACTATTTCTTTCATTTGATGATCGTAATGTTAGATAGTTGATTATGAACATTAATGAGTTTAAGTAGAATGTCTTATACGAATGTTAAATAACAAAAAGTTCAAATTATCCGCAAAAATTAACCTAGAAGAAGTAAAGATGATGTATGTAGGCTTGTCTGCGACCTCTGAGAGGTCAACGACAACGGTCTCGTCTGGGCTCTAGATTCCGGTCGTGACACTCAACAGGAAGATAGACTTATAATTACCCATACACTTCTTAAGCATGGAAACATGGAAAACCAAATGAATTGAAGACAATTCACAAGGCAATATAAACTCATATGCAACCTTACCAACCCTTTGCAAGATTTCATAGGAACCCACATAACGAGGACTTAACTTCCCTTTCTTGTAAAATCTGACCACCCCTTTCATGGGCGAAATTTTTAAATACACCTTATCTCCTTCTTCAAACTCTAATTCCCTTCTCCTATGATCAGCGTAAGACCTTTGAAATCAATTATACAAGCTCGAAGCATATCCTGAAGGGTTTGAATAGTACGCTCCGCTTGACAATCCGTTTGAGGATGAAAAGTGGTGCTTAGATTCATCTTAGAACCTAAACCTCTTAGGAGTGACCTCCAAAACCTAGATGTGAAATGTGAACCCCTATCTGATATGATGGATAATAGAATACCATGGCGATACACAATCTCATCTATGAAAATCCATGCATAATCTTCCGCCGAATAGGCAGACTTGACGGGAATAAAATAAAAGGATTTGGTCAACCTATCCACAACCACCCATATAGAGTAATATTGCTTTTGTGTCCGAGGAAAACCTACCACAAAATCCATGTTGATATCTTCCCACTTCCAAGGAGGAACTTGGATTTCTTGAAGCAAACCACCTGTCTTTTTGTTTTCGGGTTTCACTTGTTGGCAGTTTGGACACTTTGCTACAATTTCTGCTATGTTCTTTTTCAAAACATACAACAAAAACACTTCCCTAAGATCATGGTACATCTTTGTCAAACTTGGATGAATGGAGTAACGGGACCCATGAGGTTCTTGAAGAATCCGATTCCTCAAGCTATCTACATTGGGAACACATAACCTTTCTTGATACCTCAAGAGACCATACCTCCTAAGGAGAATGACTCATTAAGCTTGCCAAAAACCGACTCCTTCAACTCTATCAATGGTTGATCAAGGTGTTGTTTGGACTTCATCTCAACCACTAATGATTAATAAAAGTTATGATAGATCATAAAACCACCATTTGGAGACTCTTTCAACCTAACACCCAATGTATCCAAACTATGAAAATATTTCACTAGGTCTTTCTTTGCTTCCTCTACATAAGATACTCTACCCATGGTCATACTACTTAGAGCATCCGCAACTACATTGGACTTGAGGGGTTGATAGAGAACACTCATGTCATAATCTTTCAACAATTCCAACCACCTTATTTGTCTGAGATTAAACTCCTTTTGAGTAAACATATATTGTAGATTTTTGTGGTCGGTCTACACATAAACATGGACACCATAAAAATAATGCCTACATGTCTTCAAGGCAACTACTACGGACACTAACTCAAGATCATGAGTCGGACAATTTTTCTCATGCACCTTAAGTTGTATGGAAGCGTAGGCTACTACATTCCCATGTTGCATAAGAGCACACCTTGAACCCACTCGGGATGAATAACAATATATAATAAAACCCTTGGTACCCTCTGGTAAAGTCAACACCGAAGCGAAAGTAAGCCTATATTTAAATATTTGTTGCTTCTGTCACATGCCTTCGACCATTCAAATTTCTTACTCTTTTGGGTCAATGAAGTGAAGGCAGATGCAATGGACGCACAACCATCCACAAACCTCCAATAATAACCAGGTAGACCCAAGAAACTCCTAATGTCGCTTCAAGTCAATGGTCTAGGCCAATACTTGACCGCCTCGATTTTCTTTAGATCAACCACAACTCTCTCACTAGATATGATATGACCAAGTAACTCCACTGACCTCAAACAAAACTCACATTTTTTATACTTGGCAAATAATTTGTTCTCCTTAAGCACTTGTAACACCATCCTCAAATGGTCTATGTAATCACCCTTATTTTTCGAATATACAAAGATATCATCAATGAAGACAATGACAAATGGATCTAGGTATGTTCAAAACACCCTATTCGTGAGATCCATAAATGTCTCCGGAGCATAAATGAGACAAAAGGACATTACTAAGAACTCATAGTCACCATATCTAGTCCAAAATGCCGTTTTTGGTATATGCTCACCTCTCACCCTATGTTGGTGATACCCCGATCTCAACTCAATCTTAGAAAAGTCTCTTGCCCCTTGGAGTTGATCAGACAAGCCATCAATCAAAGGGAGAGGATACTTGTTCTTAATAGAGACTTCATTGAGTTGGTGATAATCAATGCACATTCTAAGGGAACCATCCTTCTTCTTTAGAAACAAAACCGGAGGACCACATTGAGAAATACTAGTTCAAATGAAGCCTTTGCCTAGAAAATCTTTGGGTTGAGTCTTCAACACTTACGATTCGGCGAGAGCTATCCAATAAAGAGGAATTGAAATTGGATTTGTATTCAGTAATGAATCGATACCAAAATAAATTTTCTATATGGGAAGAATACCGGGAAGATCATTAGGAAAGACCTCAGGTAATTCCCTCAATATATTGACCGACTCAATAGAAAGAACTTCGGAGTCTAAACGTTGAACTCTTACTATATGGTATAAACACCCTTTAGATATCATCCTACAAGCTTTCAAAAAAGAAATGATACGTTCTCTAGGAATAGAATTTCAACCCTTCCACTCTAAAACAGGCTCATTTGGAAAGTTAAACTTCACCACCATTGTTCTACAATCTATAGAGGCAAAGAAAACATGCAACAAATCCATTCCCAATATGACATCAAAATAAAGCATATCAAGTGCTACTAGTTCAACATAAATAACTCTATTGGGCAACATTATCGGATAATTTCTATATACCCTCTTTGCAACAACCAACTCACCAACCAGGGTAGACACTATAAAAGGTTCATTTGAAGTATCGGGTAAAAGGTCAAACTTTATAGCTATTAGAGGAGTAAAAAAATGATAATGTATAACCCGAACCAAGTAAAGTATATACATCAACAAAGAATACTTTCAACATGTTGGTCACCACATTGGGAGAAGTCTGTTGCTTACCTCTGGAGCAGAGAGCGTAGAAGCGATTCTTCCTCGGAGCATCACTAGAACACTTGATTGAGCTTGACCACTACCCTTGTCTTGACCCTTCACATTAGGGAAATATCTGACCTTGTGGCCACTCTTTCCACAACCAAAACAATTATTCGTTCCCTTAAGGCAATCACCATAATGTTTCTTGACACACCTTTCACAAGTTGGCTTTTTGGTTAGTGAACTAGTATGTTCCCTTTTTAGGCTTAGGGTTAGACACCTATCATACCTAGTGTGAGGAAACTTGGAAGTAACTTGATTAGAAACTCTTTTCTTGAACCTAGGCTTGTCTTGGATATCAAGCCTACCCTTTGTAGAACAACCATCAAAAGACTTTTCCCTCTTGGCATCTCTACTCTTCCTCTTAGAACTTGCCTCTTTCACTTGTTGAGCATGAAACATGAGACGATAAATGTTCATATTTTCATGTATCATAGCCAAATGACACTCTTCTTGCAAGTCATCCGACACTCCCTTCACAAATTTGTTCATTTCATCTTTATGATCGGAAACAAAATAAAAAACATATATTGACATTTCAGTGAATTTTAAGAAGTATACAAGCACACTCATACCTCCATGATGAAGATTGATGAACTCAACAACTTTAGCTTCCCGCTTCTCCCTAGGGAAGAATCTATCATGAAAAGTCTTCTTGAAAACTTCCCAAGTCACTAGTGCACCCCTTAACGATCTATTGTCCCTCCATTGGACATACCAAGTTTTGTCCACACCTTTGAGTTGATAAGTGTCTAACTCGGCCTTCTCACTAGTAGTTAACCCCATAGAAAAGAGAATCTTTTAGATTTCATCAATGAACTCTTGAGGGTCTTCTTCAACCTTAGAGCCATAGAAAGTACGGGGATTCATCCTAATGAAATTCCTCAAATGAGAGGTCATGGTAACAACTTTGTTGGTTTGCTTGGGGTACAACCTCCCGATTAGCTTAGGTCATCATGGCTTGAGCTTGGGTAGTAGCGGCTTCTGCTTGGGTAGTAATGTCTTGGGACATTTAGAAAAGAGCAGCCCTTATGGCACCATTCATCAAAGGAGGAGGATCTACTAGAGCTTGGTCATCATTAGTTTCTTCTTCAATAAGAGGAACTTGATCACTAAGGGGAGGAACTCCCGCATTGGTCATCTCTTCTTTAAGTCTTCGTGTCACGTTCCTTCGAGTATTAATTGCCTATAATCACAATAAAATCATTAGATGTTAAAATCACACAGAGCTAATTTCTAGAGGTACAATATTGGACTTCCAAGAAAGTGTGAGTTTCCTAAGCATCACATAGATTCCTTTCCATAAGTGTGGAGCGCTTCACAATTATGATTATGAATCTACATAGACGTCGTTGAGAGATACATCGACTCAAAGATATTCAACCTCATGCTATGATACAAAGTTTGTCACATCCGGGGAGCACCCCCTAGATGTACTCGGCGGTAGCATCCTCTTTGAGGACAAAGACTAGACTCTTAGCTTAGATTATTACATTCATAGGTCAAATAAGCAGAAATTTAATTCTTTTTACTACTTCTACATTAAGATTACATAGACCTCTACATACACATAGTATACTTATAGAAAGTATACATAAACCCTTCGTAAATGAAGATTACTTAGTCTTCTACTTTTACTGCACATACATATACAGAATATAACACAGTCTCAAATAGACCTCTCATCTCATAACCGTCTAACACGAGTATAAAAATATGGGCCTAGCCCATACATCAAAGTGATAATGCCTCATTTAGGCGATACAATGTTTTGTACTAAATTGAAAAGGAAAGAACATAAGAGTATTAAAACAAAACAACTTCATAATCTTGATATTGGCATTGTCCTCGGAAAGTGAAGATCTACCCAACTTTGATGAATGAGAATTTTCAAGCCTTTTTCAAAGTCATCTCAAAGCCCTTCAACAACTGAAACCTAAAATATTGGGGAAAATCAAGAAATGGGGTTAGTACACCAGTTATACTAAGTATGAGACCATATGCACATATAATATCGAATGATTCCAAAAAGAGACATTTCATTAAGTATGCAATTTACTTTGAAAAGCTTTATGCATATTCAATAAGACCATACCAATCAATAAGACAGTATATCAAAACACCAACGCTAAGTCTAGTCAAGTCAACATGCATATCATATAATTGAACCCATACCAAAGAAACTCTATCATCATGTTATAGTAACCATAAGCATGAATAAGAGTTCATTACAACCTAACCAAAGCAAGACCATTACTCATGACCCCCTTTATATCCACCAGTGCAATAACTAATAAAAGACCCATAACCTTACTTAATGAAGTAAACCTATCAAGAAACATAACTAATGTCCAACCTCTCATGACATAAAATTAAGAGTATATAATATCATACTTTAGGAATAGAGATCAAGTACATGTTCATAACAGGAAAAAAAACATCACATAGTTTCATTAACATATAAGATCATCATGTACGTATCAATTTCATTTATAAGCATATACATACATAAGAACATCCTCCTAAGACTTCCCTTATGGCTAACTAGTGCAATGTATAGGTAGATTTTGATACCCCTATCTAGACTAAGTTAAACCCCTTAGCCCATCTTAGTTAGAGTTCATTCCTTTAATTCATTTTACCTTTTTTGTAAAATATTTCCTTAACCAATATAGACCACATGATCTAATGTGGAATCCAGTGTCATGAAACCCTAAACCGAAAGAAGGACGACTACTTGCTAAAGTAGTACCGAAACATGAACATAGCAACTACGTGGATCCACTAACTAGTATTCCTATGGGGGAAACATAGTTTAAGAACTAGGAGATATAGTTGGGATCCTCTTTATTCTACATGAATTATGATCTCCTATCTCAAGATTAGAATATTGATCCTACGTTCCCTATGTGGGAAGGGATACTTCTCACTCTAGTTCACTCGGTGCTAAGCTAGAGTCCCTTTTGAAATGTCTTTAATACATTTATTTATCATCATAACTTAATATAGGTCACAGGGTCTAACCCTTCTATAAACATCATCATCATAGCTCAATAAGAATTGCATGAGTATTGTCCTTTCATTACAATTCATATAGTTGAGGTTTACACATTAACATATTCACATCCTGATAAGGCACATTGGTAAGTTATCACAATCCTTATAACATTTACATATTAGCCAACACCTTAAAAACCATAGTCAACTTATTTCAACTCAACATCATGCCAACCCTATCAATCCTAATACAAGGCATACTTCAATACAACATCATCGCTTAGCCACAAGTAACCATAATTGAAGTAAAGAGTAGGGATCATAAGACTTACAAAGTCTTCTTCATAATCCATCATCAAGGTCTTACCATAAACACTTATATCAACCCAACAAGGGTATAATATCATCAAATATCTATAAGAAAAAACATGTCACAGTCCATCACTAGTTCATATCCGAAGACAATAGACTTAGGTCGAATCCATAATAAACTTCAATTGCTCAAGAACTAGCATGAAAGGATTAAAATAATCTTGATATATTCATAATTTACACAATATCATCATCAAGTAGAGCTACAACCAATAACTAGTTCAATTGAACCAACATTACACAATCTATATCAAGATCACAACCTAGGGATAAGGGGAATTGGTCATATTCTAGAAAGTAGACCTATCCATCAATAAATAGCATAATTGAGTTAAATTAAATGTTAATATATTCATAATATCCAAGATAAATCATAAACAAATCAATTCAAAAGATCAATTTTGAGATTGGAAAAGACCCACTTGAAAACTCAACTTTTGAAATAAATTTGATGGAATCCTTTGTGGAAAGAGGTCTCAAAGGTGAAAGAAAAATCTCATATCTTATTGTTTAATAAAGATTGATGAGAAACTTGATCCTTTGCAGCCCTTGAACCCACCTCTAGCTTGGTCTTCAATGGCGTTTTCTTTGGGATAGAGAAAGAAGAGAGAAGGAAGATAATTTTGGTTTGTGAATTATGAGAGCTTAGGTTAGTCTAATTAGGTTAGGGTCTTTATATATGTTATTAATTAACATTATTAGACCTCCATTAACCCCTATGTCATGCCTCTAGCTACCCTTGAGATGAGGACACAGAACCTAGGACCAAAAGTGATTTCAAGCTAACCCTGCTGGCATGATCAAGAGCATACTAAAAAAAATAAATTGATGCGGAAGCTAAATCATAATTAAATCTAAAAAGATGGGGAATACCCATATTCTATAATGGATATATTTGAAAACAATGAGTCTAATACAAACAAAATATTAACTCAATACTAAGCTGAAACTAACTATGTTTAAAATAAGCCTCTAAACAGGACTAGAAATATTGGGTCAAGACCTATATAAATATAGCAAAAACTAAACTAAATGAATAAAGACTGAAATGACACTCATGATTGTTTTCCTTAGAGAATGAGGACTCACTATTGAATCTGCTGAACTGGAGATCGAAAATTGATCTATGCGTGATCTGGAAGCGGAGAACATGAACCTACATCATGAGAAGATGTAGCGCACGTATGCGTCAGTATTTGAAAGGTATTGAGCATGTAGGATAGAGTAAAGCTAAAATAAAACATAACTAAACAAGCATAAAATCAAGTATAATAATCTTACATGATAACTGAATTCTGAGCTAACTGAATGCAATGACTAATTTATAACATGCTGAATGAAATACTGATTATACTGATAAATGGTCAATGCAGAGAGTCTGAGTAAACTGTGGTAGCTACTAATAACCGATAATAAAGCCACATGATCTAAATGTGGAGTCTGATGTATACGCGCCATCCACAAGACCCAATATACCCTGCCAAAGATATACAAGCATGCTGGCGTGATCACTAAACTGATTGTCCACAGAGGGGACTTACAACCTACTTGGCTAGTACTTCTGGGACTAATTGGGTACGTTGAACCCTAGTCCAACTTGGTATTATGCTACTCTGAATGAATTCTGTAAATTTACTATTATGTCTGAGTTTCTGTAAATACTAGATAGCTCAAAACTGAATATGCAAACTGAGAATGCAACAATTAATCTGGTAATTATGTATTTATAACTGAGGCATGTATATCTGAAGTGTCTGAAATATCTGACCTAGCATGCGTAATTCAAGAACTAAAGAAACACAAAGGTAGGGTTCTGAAATTCATGCAATAAACTGAATAATAACATGATAATCTGATTTGGAACATAAAACTTATAAGTTCATGAAAAACTGTTGAAGTTCTAGAAACCCTAGGCTTAACCATGATAATAGAATCAAGAATTTGAGTGTAAATTAGGGACCCAATGGGTGAAAGGAACCCACTAGTGAAATCCCACATACTTGGTGATGAAATCCATGGAAAAATACTTAAGATTCAGGGCTGGAACTACTGGAGTTTGTTGCATTCGTAAACTAGGGTTCTTGAGCTTTTTCTCTTTTGTTGCTTCTAATTTTCAAACTTTTGATTAATGATTTGACTTAGATATGTTTTAATTATATTTCTTGGCTTAAATTGACTAAAATCTAATTATTTAGTGTCAAAACAACGTAACTTAAGGTTTAGACAAGTGGGAAAAGACTAAAAGACCCCTGAATAAGTTGTTGTCGAACCAAACGACGGCCAGTACTGACGATCTGTCGTCTAACCGATGCCTCGTCGTTGGGTCTTTCGACTGGGCTTGTTCGACAGGCCTTTACTAAAATGGGCATAACATTTTTTTCGGAGGTTTGATTTTACCAAGGTTGGTGTCTATGGAAAGGTAATTCAATTATCTATCGATGGATAAGTCATGGAACACCTAATTAATTTTTTGCTAATATTTATGACCATTTGAAGTTTACCCAACAGTATTTCCCATTAACTGTCTGCAAATTTCAAACTACGGACTATGTTGGTCATCCGTAGCTCTTGTCACAGAGTGGATGAAGGGAAACTTGATTGAAGGTCACGAACTACGGACCGTCGTCTGACCTACGGATCGTAAGTCCTTGCGTCGTCCAAGACTTAACCAATTTTTCTGGGCTGAAATTCTTGGGAGTTTCTGATCCCATCGACGGTTGTGCAGGACGGACCAAGGTTTAGATTACGGTCTGTCGATGCCGCCGTTATTTGTATCTGTAGATTTTTTTTTGTAAAGCAGGTTCTTGGTCTGTTTTGGCTATGGGGTGTTACATTATCTCCCCCTTGGGAACATTTTTCCTCGAATGAAGACTAAACTAGCTAAATAGAGGGAGAGAGATGCAAACCCTACTACTAAACACTGAGAACTGATTGAATTGAGTTCCGATTACATGCAATTACGCTAAAAATGCAAGTACAAACTGAGGGAACATGATTCTAAAACTGAATTAACGCATAAATGACTGGAAAACTGAAGAGGAACTATTACCTCAAGCTAGAGTTGAATTGGAAGGAAAGATGTGAGGAAACTTGGCTTTTATGGATGCTTTTGCTTCCCAAGTAGCTCCCTCTACGGACTGACTCCTCCACAAAACCTTGACTGAAGCGACCTCTTTGTTTCTTAACCTTCTGAACTGACGGTCAAAAATCTCAACTCGTACATCCTCAAAAGAAGAACTATCTTTCACCGCCACACTCTCCAATGGCAATATAGAGGCTGGATCACCCGCACACTTCTTCAAGAGTGAGATGTGGAAGACCGGATGCACTGCTGCTAGTTCTGCTGGCAACTCTAACTCATATGCCACCTTTCCAACCCCATTCAAGATCTTGAAAGGGCCTATATATCTAGGACTGAGCTTCCCTTTCTTTCCAAATCTCATCACCCCTTTCATTGGTGAGACCTTCAAAAAACCCAATCATCAACTTCAAACTCTAGTTCCTTTATCCTTACATCTGCATAAGATTTCTGACGACTTTGGACTGTCTTAAGTCTATCTCTAATGAGTTGCACTTTCTCCATAGCATAAAGGACTAAATTTGTCCCTATGAAAGCTGATTTACCTATTTCAAACAAACCAAAAGGAGATCTACATCTACACCCATATAAAGCATCATAAGGAGCCATCTGAATGTTGGAATGGTAGCTATTATTGTAGGCAAACTCAATAAGAGGAAGGTGATAATCCCAACTATCTTTAAAATCGATAACACAAGCTCTAAACAGATTCTCTAAGGTCTGAATGGTAAGCTCTGCCTGCCCATCCGTCTGTGGATGAAATGTTGTACTAAGGTTGACATGAGTACAAAGACCATTCTGAAATGACTTCTAGAAATGATAGGTAAAATGAGGACCTCTCTCTAAGATGATAGACAAAGGAACCCCATGCAACCTCAAAATTCCATTGATGTAAAATTGGCATAGTCCTCCGCCGAATCTGTAGTCTTGATCGCTAAAAGCGAGAAGACTTAGTCATCCTATCAACTATCACCCAAATGGAGTCATGCTATCTGCAAGTACGAGGTAACCCTGTGACGAGATCCATGTTGATCATATCCCACTTCAAAGTAGGAATATCAATATCTTGAGTCATACCTCCTAGTTTCTGATGTTCTACCTTGACTTGTTGGCAATTAGGGCACTTACTCACAAAGTCTGCTATATTCATCTTCATGCCATTCCACCGATAGACTTACCGCAGATAGCGGTACATCTTAGTGGCACCTGGATGAATAGAATACCTAGATATATGGTCTTCTGCAAGAATATGTTATCTCATCTCGCCCACATCAGGAACACATAATCTACCCTAGTAGCGAAGTACATCATCTCCTCCTTGGGAGAAACCCTCCACTCTGATTTTGGACTGCATTCTTAAGTTCAAGCAAAATTGGGTCACTATCTTGCCTTTCCTTAACCTCCATTATAAAAGAACATTTTGCCCCATTCTGAACTATTACACCACTATCTGATATGCTCATAAGGCGAATTCCAAAGCGAGCAAGCCTGTGAACATCCTTCCTTAGATCCTTTCTTTTTTCCTCAACATGGGCTACACTACCCATAGATAATCTACTATGAGCATCTGCTACTACATTCGCCTTAACTGGATGTTAATGCACACTTATGTCATAATCCATAAGCAATTCAAGCCATCTCCTCTGGCGAAGATTCAACTCTTTCTGGCTGAACACATGTTGAAGGCTCTTATGGTCAGTGAACACATCTACGTGAACACCATACAAGTACTGTCTCCAGATGTTGAGTGCAAACACCACTGCTGCAAGCTCGAGATCATGAGTTGGATTGTTCTTCTCATGAATCTTAAGTTGTTTAGAGGCATAAGATATCGCCTTACCTCGCTGCATCAACACACAACCTAGGAAACTCTGGATGCATCAGAATAGATCACATAACCATCTGAACCCTCTTGTAGAGTCAAGACAGGAGCTGTAGTCAATCTTGTTTTCAACTGTGCAAAAAATTTCTCAAATTCATCTGACAATTCGAACTTGACCATCTTCTGAGTCAACTTAGTCAATGGTGAGGCTATGAAGGAGAATCCTTCCATGAAACTTCTTTAATAACCCGCTATACATAAGAAACTTCTGATATTTGTAGCAAAGGTAGGTCTGTGCCACTTTTCACTACTTCTATCTTTTGCCAATTCACTCAGATCCCTTCGCTAGATACAACGTGACCAAGAAAAGCAACGGATTGCAACCATAACTCACATTTACTAAACTTAGCAAATAACTGGTGATCCTTGAGAGTCTGTAAAACAATTTTCAAATGATTCGTATGTTCTTCCTCGTTCCTAGAGTAAATAAGGATATCATCAATGAAGACGATAACGAACAAGTCCAAGTATTGTTTGAACACTCTGTTGATCACATCCATGAAAGCTGCAAGAGTATTGGTTAGTACAAATGACATAACTACAAATTAATAATGACCATATCGAGTTCTGAAGTGTATTTTCAGAATGTCACTATCTCTGACTTGAAGCTAACGATAACCCAATCTGACGTCTATCTTTGAGAAATGACTATCTCCTTGAAGTCGGTAAAACAAGTCATCAATACTAGGGATGGGATACTTATTCTTGATTGTGACCTTGTTCAGTTGTCTATAGTCAATGCACATTTTGAGAAAACCATCTATCTTCCTTACGAACAACACTGGTGCACCCCATGGTGAAATAATAGGTCTGATGAAGCAGTTATTTAGAAGGTCTTTCAACTTCTCATTCGATTCCTTAAGCCCTGCTGGAGACATTCTGTAAGGAGGAATAAAAATAAGCAGGGTATCTAGAAGGAGATCAATTCCGAAGTCAATTTCCCTTTCGGGAGGGACTTCGAGAAGATCTTCTGGAAATACTTCTAGAAACTCACAGGCTACTGGAACTGACTCAAGAGTTGGGGTTTCAAGGCTAGAAATCTTAAACCAAACTGGATGATAGAGATAACCCTTAGATATCATCTTTCTAGACTTAAGGTAAGAAATAAATCGACCCATAGGCGCTAAGATACTACCCTTTCATTCTAAGATTGGTTCGTCTGGAAATTGAAAACGAACAATCCTTGTTCTACAATCGACTGAGGCATAACATGAGTATAACCATTCCATTCCTAGAATGACATTGAAGTCTACCATTTCTAACTCTACTAGTTCTGCTGAGGTGACTTCCTAAGAGACTGTGACAGGGCAATTTTTGTATACCCGCGTAGTTGTAACTGGGTCACCGACTGGAGTAGATACTGAGAAAGATTCTGAGAGAATTTCTAGGCTGACATTGAATTGGAATGCTATGTAAGGATTTACAAATGAAAGAGTAGCCCCTAGATCTAAAATTGCATAAAAATAAAGGTCAAAGACACGTAACGTACAAGTGACTACATCAGGAGAACCTTCCTGATCCTGGCGAGCCTGAAGAACATACAACCTGTTCTGGCGCTGACCGCCACCTGTACCAGATGAGTCACCCTGTTGAGTTAGGGGACTTTATGGTGCTGCTGATTAGTAGACTGAGATCTACCATTTTCACCTCCTTGACTTTGTCTAGAAGGACAATACCTCAACCTATGACAAGACTGACCTCACCCAAAACATTCCTCTTTTCCTGCAATACACTCGCCCAGATTGTTCTTATCATACTTAGGGCAAGTGGGGTAAGTCTTGGTGCCTGAAACACTTCCCTCAGATTTAGAGCCCGGTGCTTTACCCTTCTGGTCATACCTGTTCTTGGAGGAGGGAACATTGTTTGATGAAGGGGCTGAAGTCTAAAACTTCTGCTGCCCCTGCGAGCGATTCCCGCCACCTAATTTTGCTGAGAATAGTCATAGTTCACTGTCCTAGCCTTCTTATATTCCTAATCCTATTCCCTAATCTTATCACCCTCAACCTACTTAGCATGAGTCATTAGTCTAGAGATGTTCATATCTTCAAGTAACATTGCATTTCTGCACTCAGTTTTCACCAAATCTAATACTCCATACAAAAATTTATTCATCAGATCCATGGAGTCAGCAACCATGTGAGGAGCATACCTGCAGAGTTGGTTAAACTTGAGTCCATACTCTTGGACTATCATGTTACTCTGCCTTACGTTCATGAATTCTTGGGCTTTTGCTTCTCACAACTCTATTCGGAAAAACATGTCGAGAAAAGTCTCACTAAAGCAATCCCAAGTGGTATGAGCCGTATTTGCACCCCTATTCTCCTTCCATTGCGTGTACCATATATGAGCAATGTCCTTCAACTGGTATGATGCTAACTCAACCCGATCATTACCAATGACTTGCTCTACCTCAAAGATCTTCTTGATCCCATCCAATAAATTATGAGGATCATCAATAGTCTGCGATCCTAAGAACTCTGGCGGATTCATCCTAACAAAGTCACGGATCCTTGATGCTACTGACCCACCATTTTCATTCACATGAGCATGAAACCGATTGTTTTGGTTAGTCATACTCTGAGTCAACATCTGTATGGCATTTTTGAACATAACATTGGAAACTTCCTGATCTAGGGCTGGAGGAGCTGCGTTTGGGTTTCTGGTATTCGTTTCCTGTCATAAGCTCTACGAGGAGGCATGATCTGAAACGTAGCACTACAAGTTAGAATGAAATAAGATCATACTTCACGCACGATAAGAATACCAAGAAAGTGATGTTTTTTTCTAAAAACACTTCACAGCCTTAATCTCATTAGATGTGGTGCACTTCACACCCATGCAAAAGACTCTACTTAGTGAGGTTTTTTAGACATCTTTGGACACTTAAACCTAGTGCTCTGCTACCGTGTTTTGTCACGCCCCGAGTAACCCCAGAGAAGCGGACACGGAACCTAGGACCACAAGTGATCCCAAGCTAACCTTGGTGGCATGATCATGAGCATTCTATAGAAAATAAACTGATGCGGAAGCTAAATCATAATTAAATCTGAAAAGATGGAGAATACTCATATTCTATAGCAGAGATATTTAAAAATAATGCGTTAAATACAAGGGAAATATCAACTCAATACAAAGTCAAAACTAACTATGTCTGAAATAAGCCTCTAAAAAGGACAAGATATACTGAGACAAACCCCAGCTAAATCTAGCAAAAACTGAAACTAAATGACTAAAGATTGAAATGATACTCATGACTGGTTTCATCGGGGAGTGAGTACTCACCACTGAATCTGCTGAGAGATCGTAAATCAATCTATGTGTGATCTGGATGCTGAGAACCTAAACCTACATCACGAGAAGATGTAGCGCACATATGCATCAGTACTTGAAAGGTACTGAGCATGTACGATAGAGTAAAGATGTAATAAGACGTAACTGAACAAGCATAAAAGCAAGTGTAATAATATGACATGATAACTGAATTCTGAGCTAACTGAATGCATTGACCAATTTATAACATGTTGAACTGAATACTGATTATACTGATAAATGGTAAATGGAGAGAGTCTGACAGAATTGTGGGAGCGACTAATAACCGATAACAAAACCACATGAGCTAAATGTGGAGTCTGATGTATACGCCTTATCGAGAGGACACAATATACCATGCCAAAGGTATAAAGGCATGCTGGCATGATCATTAAACTGATTTCCCACATAGGGTACTTACAACCTACTTAGCTAGTAGTTCTGGGACAAATTCTGTGCGTTGAACCCTAGTCCAACTCAGTATTATGCTACTCCCAATGAATTCTGTTAATTTACTGATTATATTTGAGTTTCTGTAAATACTGGATAGCTCAAAACTAAACATGCAAACAGAGAATGCAACAATTAATCTTGTAATTATTCATTTATAAATGAGGCACGTATATCTTAAGTGTCTGAAATATCTAACCTAGCATGTCTACTTCAAGAATTAAAGAAATACAAAGCTAGGGCTCTAAAATCCATGCAATAAACTGAATAATAACATGATAATTAGATTTGGAACATAAAACTAATAAGTTCATGAAGTTCTATTGAAATGATAGAAACCTTTGGCGTAATCTTGAGAATAGAATCAAAAATCTAACTAAAAACTAGGTACCCAATGGGTGAAAGGAGGCCACTAGTAAAATCTCACATACCTGGTGATGAAATCCATGGAAAAATGCATAAGTTTTGGGGCTGGAATTGATGGAGCTTGTTGCATTCTTGAACTAGGGTTCTTGAGTTTTTTCTCCTTTCTTGCTTCTAATTTTCTAACTTTTGATTTAATGATTTGACTTAAATATGTTTTAATTATATTTCTAGGCTTAAACTGACTAAAATCTGATTATTTAGGGTCAAAACAGCGTAACATAAGGTTTAAAAAAAGTGGGAAAAGACCAAAAGATCCCTAGATAAGTTTCTGTCGGACCAAACGACGGCCAGATCTGCCGATCCGTCGTTTGACTGATGCCCCGTCTTTGGGTACGTCGACAGCGCTTGTTCAACAGGCCTTTACTAAAATTGGCTTAACTTTTTACTCGGAGGTCTAATTTTAGCAAGGTTGGTGGATAAGGAAAGATAATTAAATTATCTATATATAGGTATGTAATGTGACACCTAATTCATTTTGTGTTAAGAGTTATGACCATTTGAAGTTAACCCAGCTGCATTTCCCTTAGCTTTCTGCACATTTTCCACCTACGCACCGTAGGTCCACCTACAGACCGTGCTAGGCATCCGTAGCTATTGTCAGAGAGTGGGTGAAGGGAGTATTGATTGACGGTCTGAAATTTTTGGGAGTTTCTGATCCCATCGACGGTTCTGCCGAACGGACCATGCGTCAGGCTACGATCCGTCGATGCCACCGTTGTTTGCACCTGCAAATTTTTTTTCGTAAATCTGGTTTTTTGTCTGTTTTGGCTACGGGGAATTACACCCTAACTGATTAAATAACACCTAATTAATTTATTTAAGTAATCTAAAATCGAGCAGTAATAACATGCCTCACAGACGAAAACCTGACCCACACCCTGTTTGTAAATCGACGGGCCAAGGACCAACATTCCAGCTGGTCCATCATTAAGTTCAAAGACTTTTCAAAATGAAATTTTGGAAAAATTGAAAAACTGTCCATAGATTGTGGCCATCGATGCCCCGTTTATTGGACCATGCCTCATCAGTGCCCTTCGTCTGTGGACACTGTCTCTTGACAACTTTTTCCACCTTTTGCAAATGTCCTCCTCAAGGGACCTTGATTGGTCATTGGGGAGTCGTGCCCAAAATTTTGATTATGAACTAACGTTTCGACTATGAACTAACTCTAATACGTGTTAGGCAAAACATAGTACCTCATTGTACTAGTTTCCGGACATCATGGACGTTCTTGGACGTTTTGATTTAAAAACTTCCTAAATGACTTATATTTATTAGAATTGACCATAAAACGGTTTCTAAACCTCTTGACACTCATGTTAGGCTCTATATCACATATTATACTTTCGAAGTGTTACATTATCCCCCCCACCCACCCCTGGGAACATTTGTCCAAGAATGATAGTAAAATATTTTGAAAGGAAAGAATAAACTCAAGAATATCAGCCCAACCACAAGAATACATTTAATCATGAATTTCAACGTCAATCATGACATTTACGCAAGGCAATTCAAAAACTTCAATTACGACACATAAGGCATAAAATCACATTATGAGGAATTTTCCTTCCAACAACAACCATATGATCGCACCATACCATACATACGTCAATTATGCCAAAGTTTATCTTACCAAATGGCCACATATCATTTCATAATGACTCACCACATCAAAAAGCAGAACATAATCAAAACAAGAAGAGTTGCAATGTTACAAGTCAATATGCACAATTTCCCTCCGACTTCACTATAATGACATAAAAATGCACATTTTTGCAAAACGTCACTCAAAATCAAAGCAACTTCAATTTTAGTCATTATTTTCATTAAAATTAAGAACAACTAACCATAGTTATTAAATATATGAGGGTAACGAGACTTCATATCGGCCTTGACCTCCCATGTCGCACACTCAACTAGCTGATTCTTCCATAACACCTTTACGGAAGCTACCTCCTTATTCCTTAGATTCTTTACTTGCATATCAAGGATTTTAAACAGAAACTCCTCAAAGTAGAGGTTATCCTTCACACAAAGACCTTCAATAGGAAGAAAAGACTTTTTTCACCGATACACTTCTTAAGCATGGAAACATGGAAAACCAAATGAACTGAAGCCAATTCACTAGGCAACCTCAACTCATATGCAACCTTATCTATATTTTTCAAGATTTCATAAGGACCCACATAAGAAGGATTTAACTTCCCTTTCTTTCCAAATCTAACCACCCCTTTCATCGGCGAAATTATTGAATATACCTTATCTCCTTCTTCAAACTCTAATTCCCTTCTCCTAAGATCGGCATTAGACTTTTGCCGACTATAGGCTGTTTACAACCGGTTCCTTATGATATGAACCTTCTCCAATGTCTTATAAATCAAACCGGGACACAAAAATGAAGACTTACTCACTTCAAACTATCCAATTGGAGATCTACATCTCCTATCATACAAGGCTTCATAAGGAGCCATAGATAAAGATTAATGGTAGCAATTGTTGTAAGCAAACTCCACCAAAGGCAAATGTGCATCCCAATTTCCTTGGAAATAAATTATACAAGCTCTAAGCATATCCTCAAGGGTTTGAATAGTACGCTCCGCTTGACCATCCGTTAGAGGATGACAAGCGGTGCTTAGCTTTCCCTTGGTACCCAACCCTCTTTTGAATGACCTCCAAAACCTAGATGTGAATTGTGCACCCTTATCCGATATAATGGGTAACGAAATACCATGGAGACACACAATATCATCTATGAAGATCCTTCATAATCTTTCACCAAATAGGCAGACTTGACGGGAATAAAATGAGAGAATTTGGTCAACCTATACACAACCACCCATATAGAGTCATATTGATTTTCTGTCCAAGGCAAACCTACGAAAAAATCATATTGATATCTTCCAACTTCCAAGTAGGAACTTGGATTTCATGAAGCAAACCACCCGGCTTTTGATGTTCGGTTTTCACTTGTTGGCAATTTGGACACTTTGCTACATATTCCACTATGTCCTTTTTCAAACCATCCCACCAGAACACTTCCTAAGGTCATGGTACATTTTTGTTGACCCGTATGAATGGAGTAACGGCACCCATGAGCTTCTTCAAGAATTTGATTCCTCAATCCATCTACATTGGAACACACAACCTTCCTTGATACTTCAAGAAACCATCCCCCCCCAAAGGAGAATAACGCATTAAGCTTGCCAAGAACCGAATCCTTCAACTCTATCAATGGTTGATCAATGTGTTGTTTGGACTTCACCTCAACCACCAAAGATGTCTTGGAGTTATGATGGACAATAAAACCACCATTCATAGAATCTTCGAACCTAATGCCCAATCTAGACAACCTATGAACATCTTTCACTAGGTCTTTCTTGGCTTCCTCTACATGAGATACACTACCCATGGTCATATGACTTAGAGCATCTGTAACCACATAGGCCTTGCGGTGGTAATACAGAACACTCATATCGTAATCTTTCAACAATTCCAACCACCTTCTTTGTCGTAGATTTAACTCCTTTTGAGTAAACATATATTGTAGACTCTTGTGGTCGGTATACACATCAACATGGACACCATACAAATAATGTCTCCATATCATGAAGGAAAATACTACGGACGCTAACTCAAGATCATGAGTTAAATAGTTTCTCTTATGCACCTTAAGTTGTCTAGTAGCAAAGGCTACAACTTTCCAATGTTGCATAAGCACATACCCTAAACCCACTCGGGATGCATCAGAATATATAACAAAACCCTTGGTACCCTCTGATAAAGTCAACATCAAAGCGGAAGTAAGCCTATCCTTCAAGATTTGGAAGTTTCTCTCACATGTCTCCGACCATTGAAATTTCTTACTCGTTTGGGTCAAAGTAGTCAAGGGAGATGCAATGGACCAAAAACATTTCACAAACCTCCGATAATAAACTGCTAGATCCAAGAAAATCCTAATGTCGGTTGGAGTCAACAGTCTAGGCCAATTTTTGACCACCTCATTTTTTGTTAGATAAACCTCAACTTCCTCACTAAGACGATAAGACCAAGAAATTCCACCGACCTCAACCAAAACTGACATTTTCTATACTTAGAAAATAATTGGTTCTCCTTAAGCACTTGTAACACCACCCTCAAATGGTCCGTATGATCACCCTCATTTTTCAAATATTTCAAGATATTGTCAATGAAAAAAATGACAAATGAATGTAGGTAAGTCCAAAACACCCTATTCATGAGATCTATAAATGTCGGCAAAGAATTAGTGAGACAAAAGGACATTACAGGAACTCATATTGACCATATCTAGTCTGAAATGCCATTTTTGGTATATCCTTACCTCTCACTCTATGTTTGTGATACCCCGATCCCATGTCAATCTTAGAAAAGTACGTTTCCCCTTTGAGTTCATCAAACAAATCGTCAATCTGAGGGAGAGGATACTTATTCTTAATGCTGACTTTATTGAGTTGGCGATAATCAATTAACAATATAAGGGGACCATCCTTAATCTTCAAAAAAAAAAAAACCGGAGCACCCTGTGGAGAAATATTAGGTCTAATGAAGCCTTTGTCTAGCAAATATTTGATGAGCCTTGAACTTTTTCAATTCGACTTGAGCCATCCGAAAAGGAGGAACTAAAATGGGATTTGTATTCGGTAACAAGTGGATACCAAAATCAATTTCCCGTTTTGGAGGAATACCAGGAAGATCATTAGGAAAGACCTCCGGATATTCCCTCACAAGGGGGACCGACGCAGTAGGAGGAATTTTGGAGTTTAAATCTTGGACTCTTACTATATGGTATAAACACCCTTTACAGATCATTCTACAAGCTTTCAAACAAGAAAGATACAACCTCTAGGAATAGAATTTCCCCCCTTTCACTCTAAAACAGGCTCATTTGGAAAGTTAAACTTCACCATCCTTATTCTACAATCTGTAGAGGCAAAGCAAGCATGCAACCAATCCATACCCAAAATTATATCAAAATCAAGCATATCAAGTTCTACTAGTTCAACATATGTAACTCTATTGGGCAACATTATCGGACAATTTCTATATACCCTCTTTGAAATCACCAACTCACCCACCGGGGAAGACACCATAAAAGGTTCATTTTAAATATCGGGAAAACTGTCCAACTTTTTAGTTACAAGAGGAGTAACAAAAGATAATGTAGCAACCGGATCAAGTAAATCATATACATTAATAGAGAATAATTTCAACATACCGCTCACCACATCAAGAGAAGTCTCTTTCTCACCTCTAGAGCGGAGAGCATAGAAGTGATTCTTCTTCGGAGCATCATTAGAATCACTTGCTTGAGCTTGACCTTTTCTTGAACCTTCACATTAGGGCAATCACTAACCTTGTGTCCACTCTTGCACCATCTAAAACAATTATACGTTCCCTTAATGCAATCACCATAATGTTTCTTGCATTACCTTTCACAAGTTGGCTTCTTGGTTGGTGAACTAGCATACCTTCCCTTTTTATGCTTAGGTTTAGCCACCCTATCGTACCTAGCCTTAGGAAACTATGAAGGAACTTGATTAGAAACCTCTTGAACCTAAGCTTGTCTTGGATATCAAGCCTACCCTTTGAAGAACCACCATCAAAAGACTTTTCCCTCTTGGCATCTCTACTCTTCCTCTTAGCCCTTGTCTTTTCCACTTGATGAGCATAAAAATGAGACGAGAAATGTTCATATTTTAATGTATCATATCTTAATGACACTCTTCTTGAAATTCATGTGACAATCCCATTACAAAGTGGTTCATTTCATCTCAAAGATCAAAAACCAAAGAAGGAGCATATTTTGACAATTAAGTGAATTTTAAGGAGTATTCGAGCACACTCATACCTCCTTGAAAAAGGTTGATGAACTCCATATCTTTAGATTTCCATTTCTCCCTAGGAAAGACTATCATGAAAATCCTTCTTGAAAACTTCCAAGTCACCGGTCCACCCCTTAACGGTGTATTGTCCCTTCATTGGACATACCAACTTTGAGTTGATAGAATAGAGGATCTTGTAGATTTCATCAATGAACTCTTTAGGGTCTTATTCAACATTGGATCCATCGAATGTAGGGGGATTAATCTTAATGAAATCCCTCAAACGAGAGGCCATGTTAACAACTTGTTGGATTCCTCGGGGTACAACCTCCCGATTAGGTTGGGCCTTCATGGAATGATCTTGGGTATTAGAGGCTTGTGATTGGGTGGTAATGGTTTGGTCCATTTGGAAAAGAGCAGCACATATGGAACCATCCCTCAAAGGACGAGGATCAACAAGAGCTTGGTCATCATTAGCTTCTTCTTCAAAAGGAGGAACTTTATCACAAAAGGGAGAAACTCCTGCATTGGCCATATCTTCTTTAAGTCTTCGTGTCCCGTTCCTTCGAGTATTCATTGCCTATAATCACAATAAAATCATTAGATACTAAAAAAACATAGAGCTAAACTCCAGACGCACAGTATTGGACTTCAAAGAAACTGGGAGTTTCCTAAGCATCATATATATTCCTATCCATAAGTGTGGAGTGCTTCACAATTATAAGTACGAATCTACATAGAGGTGGCTGAGAGAAACATCGACTCAAAGATATTCAACCTCATGCTCTGATACCAAGTTTGTCACATACGGGGAGCACACCCTAGATGTTACCAGCATCGCCATCCTATTTGACAACTAAGACTAGCCTCTAAGATTACATCATTGCATTTATTGGTCAAAATTAGTGGAATTTAAAACTTTTTACTAATTATCAATTGAGGTTTACATAGACCTCTACATACACATAGTATAGTTATAGCGAGTATATATAGACCCTTCGTATATGAAGATTACTTAGTCTTCTACTTTTATTGCACGTTGATATATAGAATATAACATAGTCTTCTACTTTTATTGCAAATGATCTTGATCTTTTTATGATAAATGCATTATTTCTATTATGTAAGTGTACATTTAGCTACTTCCCTAGACATAAATTATTGATGAAAAAGTTTTATCGATCAATGATGATCAAAGGTTGATGAATTGGTGAGAATGACTCTTCCCCTCTTCTTTCATAGAATTTGTAGTTTATGAAGCCTTGTATGGCATTGTGTGGAAATGTCCACTTATGGTGGATATGTTTACTTTGTTGTTAATATATATGTGATGTGATCATGGCCTTGAAGGCAATGATATTATGAATGTGTGTTGGTAATGATCACCTAATATGAAGCTTCATGCATAGTCTCTTAGTCTAGTAGTGAGTTAGGTTGTATGGCTATTGTATAAGAATGAATATAAATATAATAGGGATAGGTTTAGGTGCTGCTATTGATGAGTTATAATGGTTAATAATACCTTCCCTATGTAACCCTATGCGAATGTGTGAATATATAAGGTTAGGAGTCTTAAGTGTAATATGAAATTAGCTTGTGTCCTATTATTGTGTGTGTGGTCTATGGTTGAATGTAAATTGTGGTCCTAAGAGGGTGGCTACCTCAATGTGTTGTTGATAGCCATTACGTGATCATGTTGACCAATGTACACACAATCACGCTTCTTGCATGCATACAAGTAGCATAGGTTCATGGTGTCTAAAGAAAGACTATTCTCATTTGCACCAATGTCTACTACTATGCATGTAAGTATATTTATTTATGAAGTATGTGATGTACCATTCACTAGGATTACTTGACAGGTGTACTAGTATGGGCAAGGGTATGTGACCTTTTCTAGGGATTGAACACGTGTGCCTTGATAGGATAGTTCCTAGGTTTGGTTTTCTATATACATGAATATAAATGCATGATTATGTTAATGTATGAATATGTGTGGTCTTAATTTATTATGTGAAAAGGATGCTCACATATATGTATACACACAAACGTATGATGATCAAGTCAATAGAGGGTCGTTGAATGGTGTTATCAAGTGTACCCTAAACTATATAGTGCTTACATATGCTATGTACATGTGAATGGAATTCTCATATGATTTAGGTCGATGAACTCTCATCTATGACCTATGACCTAAGAATATGAGGAGTTCACTCTCCTAAGCCTAATTTTATAAAGTAATGTTAATAAAGGCTTTTAAATAAAGGAAATTTAGTTTAGCACCAACAGAACTTGAAGTTGAGGGGTGTCCCTTTCCATTGTATGAAGGTAGGTCACCGTAGTCCTCACGAGGTGGTTAGCCGTATAGAAAACCATATAGTGGATAATTCAATGCCTAATTTGGCATAAATCGGTTTCCACATGTACCTCCAAGTTCAATAAACTATGCTTTCCACGTAGGATCTAGCCAGTGATTTCACTTAGTATGCTAGCATGTGTTAATGTTCTACTTTGCACCTTCCATTGGTGTAAGGCTCTACAACACCAAATTCCATGTAGCATCCATGATCTTAGTGTCAGTTAAGGCCATAGTTTCCCTAAAGTAAAATGGACAATAGAAGTAAAGTAAGGAGCTTAACTAGGATAACCTAAGGGTAGTTGCTTAGTGTAGATTGGGGTATGGGACTTCACCTATGCATTGCAAAGGTGGCCTACGAAAGTGTCCTAATGTGTGTGACTATGTTTATGTTCTTTATACATGTCATTGTAGGCTTGTCTACTTGTTGTGATGATATGCATGGTATGTGTCCTAATGGGTCTACATTATGTTTCCTTTTCTTGTGTGCATAATTTTTATCTTATTGTCTATGTGAATGAAGGTCATACTTGGGTTTCATGTAGTCGACTAAAGTCTTATGTTAAGTTTAATGTGAAGTAAATGCCTTTTTATATGAAATAGCCCTATGGATGTATGTCTTGAGTTTAAAGGTTTTATGTATGGTTTCCTTGTACTGTTAAGGTGATGTTTGAGTATGGATAGTTATGGGACATTATCTATACATTTCACCAAGTATCACTAGACGGATTACTTGGGAAGGTATGGAATTAATGTAAAGATGAACTCACTGTAAAAGCAACAAGGTTACTGTAAAGAGAAATAATTACTGTGAAGTGTGAGTAGCTTACTATAATGTGACCCCAAAGTACTTTAAATGTAAATTGTGATTTTATATGATTTTTAACCATTAAATATGCCTATATGAAGTATGTAAATGGTGTAATGCTTATTGTATAAAAGTTGTATGAAGTTTTAACAAAAAGACATGACGCTTGGTTTTCAAAGGAAAATGTCCCTTTTATACACATGTTTTTTCATGGTTGTCATACTTAGTACATTCTTGTAATAACTCCATTCTTCTCTAATCTTTACACCAAGTGTAGGTTATTTATGCTTAAAGGATGTCTCTAAGGTGAAGCGCTCGATATGTGATTCCAAGATCAATAAAAGGGAATTTTAAGCTCAAGGATTTTCTATGTCAAGATTCTATTAAATCTTGTAATAGCTTAAGTATTATCTTATGATGTTAAAGGGGAGTGTTACTATTCTATTTTGTGATGTTGAGTCTAAGATGGCTAAAGACACTCAGAGCCTAACTATGTAATATGACTTATATTTTTATAGATTTGAAGTGATGTTTCTAGCATATTGTGTGCTATGAAAAGTTTTTAATTTTCCATTAAATTTACTATGACATTGGTATGAATGATAACTATGGGCTTGTATAAAAGCTCAGAGAAGTCAAGTATGCCATGTTACTTCTAGGGGGTGCTCCGCGGTCATGACAAACGTGGTATCAGAACAGGAGGTGTATAAAAGTTGTTTTAGGGTCCAAAGTCTCATATTGACACATCCAATAGAGCCTCGATCATTAGTGGTGAGAAGTGACATATCTATGAGCGAGAGGCTATAGGACGATAGAGTTTCCCTTCTTCATCATTCTCATGTCATTCCATAGAACATAACTCTATGAGATCTCGGTCTTATGTTTTCTTGTCCATTGGTCTTTTAGATGTGATTTCTTGGATGGGATGGTATTTATAAGCTAGCGGGAGAAAAGGTGAGTTTTGATGCTTCTCATTGTTTTATGGTTTCATAAGTATGTGTGAAGGTGAATTTTGGGATGCTTTGATGATTGGATGCCCTTTGTGGCTATATATGAGCTCTATGTGAAATGGCATGTTTTGTTGAGAAATGTATGTCATGATATGGTTAAAGCATGTTAGAAGTTGTTATGGTTGAAATGAGTCTCTTTTTGGATTATAAGATTGCTTGATGACTTTGCATGATGATAGTGTCATGATATGGTTTGATTGCTTGATGACATTGCATGATGATAGTATCATGATATGGTTTAGACCTTAAATGCTTTAAGAAGTGTGGTAGATGGACAAAATTCATGTTCCTATATATGTATGTTTAATAGTTCAATGATACCTTATCTATGTGTAATGGTTGAAATGTAGCCCTTTGTGTATGTGTGCACCTTCATGGTTGCCTTCAATGGATTGGAGTCTTTTGTATAGACTTTGTCCTAGAAGTGAAGGTAGTTTGCTTACTGTGTAGGGTGATGATGTGGGTTTGATTGACCAAGAAGTTGCCTTACTGTAATGTTGAAAGAAAAGAAAGAGGCCTTATGGCTATGTCTCTTGTATTGTTTCCTCTAATGTTTTGTGACCTTTGATGTTCATGGTATAGGTTAGACCTTTTTTGTTTGGTAGTATGACCTATGTTGAATTCTATGGATTTCCTTTGGGTGTTAGGACTAGAGGAATTATGATAGTTGGGTTAAGTTGCTCTTAAATGAGTTTTTCCTAAGTGGGGGATGGTGATGTGAGTGGTAAGGTTGTAGTTATTTCTATCTTGTCCTTCTATTCTTACTTGAGCTTGAGACTAAAGAGTTCTTAGAAGCTTGTTCATGATAGGAGTTTTGTATAAAAGTATGAGTTGCATGTTCTCCCTATGTTTTGTATGACGTAATTGACACTATGTTATGTATGTTTTGAAGATTCTAAATAGAATTAAAAAAGTATTTTTTATCAAATACATGTTTTCTGATGTTGATTGTGCATCTTGATGTACTATTGTATATTTAACTTCATGAGATAAGGTAAGAAGCATGTTTGAAGTCACTTAAAATTTGTATTATTTAGCCTCGTAATGAAAAATTTGAGTCTCCTTGAAATGAAATTGATGAGACTCTTGAAAATTATCTGACTTCTAAGATTTGGGAACTTCGAATTTAGGTTCACTCTCAAAAAATGAAGGCATGTTTAGCTATTTCCTTGTGTGTTCCTATAAATTGTAAGATTTTCTCTAAATGATCCATGTTTATGAAAGCTAGTGTCATGCTAGGGATGAAAATTTTTTGATATGACTTCCTATTGTTGTAATCTGTGTGGTGTGATTTACCATTTTCACTTCACTAGGAAGAAAAAATGATCATGCTTTGGTTAAAGAGTTTAGAAATTCTCATTTAAAATAAAATAGATCTTTGTGCCTCGCTTGGGTGTGAACTCATGATACATGTAAGTGTGGTGAGGAGAAGGACATTCCACCATGGACACCACTAAGGATGGTATGGTTTAGTATGTCCCTCATATCATTAGAATTAACTAATAAGAATCCATTGTCAACCTATTTGACTCAAGTCTATGTGCATTGAAGTATGAGTTCCTAATTACTCCTTGAGTGATGTTAAGTCTTCCTAAGTGTGACTTAATTAAGGTTGAACAATGAGCCCTTAATAAATTTGAATGTAAAGACCATGTTATGATTAGGAGAAGGATGTTCTTCCTATGAACATTAGTGATGCCTTGTGTTTGATGCATTTTAAAAGTGAGTGAATACAAGTTTGTGCTTGCTTGTGTTGCATTGAGTGCTAAGTGGCTAGGAGGATAATGTTCCTTGTAATGTAGTGCATTGGATTCTATGTGATGATGATATTGTGAATGTTGTAAGCTACTCTATGGGTAATTGAAGTCCTTGTGTGATTAAAGTGTTCCAAGTGTTATTTGATAACAAATGTTCCCAAGTGGGGGTATTGTAAGACCCCCCAAAAAATGTGTTTAGATGTCTAGAGCCTAACGTTTGTGTCTTGATAATTTGAATTCCTAAAATGGGTTCTAAGGTTTCAATAAGGCAGTGTCTAAAGATTTAGGTGATTTGGAAATCAAATGTCAAGGGAAGACGAAGATGTTCGACGACTAGTCACCAAAAGGTCTTAGATTTTTTTATGTGCTTATATTTGTGTCATTGGCTTATGAAGTCCTTATGTGGGTAATAATGATATTTATAGGTACTATGTTAAGTTTCATGAAGCATAGAGGTTAAACATCTAACACGTTCAAAAGTTAGCCCTTGAGACGTGCATGTGTAGCTTAAGGGTGCCTAGCATGTTTGGATGTGTTGAGCATATTTGTTTTGGGTGACATTGATGTAGAAGGTCCTTCACATTAAGGTTTATATTTAACTTGTAAACTTCGGGGTATTACTCCCCAAAGGACCTGCTAAAGGCCCTCAAAGAGGACCCAAAGTCTGTCGAGACACTGCCTTGGGAGTGTCTACCAACGACCCTCAATTGATGGCAAGTAGGTTCACCTACGCCTCGGCGTTGGTGAGCTATAGATTGAGACTTATCCTAGAAAAGTGTCAAGGAAGTTGTCAAGACCGATATCTAAACAATGGCCTGCAGTACGGTCCGTCGATGAACCTACTTGTCGTCGATGAGTCTGTCGATGTAGGATGCAACAACTACCTTGCACACTATTTTCATTTAAGGGTGAATGGGAATTTCACCCACGTGCTAACCTAACCCTAGTTGGTTTATTCGGTTATATTTGGGTTTTCAAGTTGGTTAAAAACATGACAACCCCATTCCCAATCAATGAATTCAAGTTAGACTTCCCTCTCCCAAAATATCGTCATTAGAAACCTGCATTGGATATGAAGCTCAAGAACATATTGGTGCTCGGATTTCCATAGGTTCTTCATCAAGTTTCAGTGGTTTTCATCAACAATGAGGTATGGTTGTAGCACTTCAAAAATCTATGACTTGTTCTAGGGACTAACATAAGTGAGGTTTAGACACTATTTTAAGGTCTATTTTAATGAATATAGGTCATTTAGGAAGTATAGAAACCAAAACGTCCAAGAAAGTCCATGACGTCCGAAAACTAGTTCAATGAGTTACTAGCGGTGCCTTAGCCTAATTGACTAGATTTTAGTAGTTGGAAAATGATGAAAATTGGTGGAAGGGTTTCTAACATGTACTAGAGTAAATTCATAGTTGAAACGTCTGAGCTCGACTCCCCAAGGACCAACCAAGGACCCTTGAGGAGGACCCTTGCATGTTGGGGTCAAAGGACTGCCCAAGGCAGTGTGCACAGACAAGTGCTATCGATGGGGGGGAGGGGTCAATCGACGTGGTATCGATGGCTACCGTCAATGAACACTTAGTAAATTTCTCCAATGGGTCATTTTCCAACTCTCTGAACTTAGGAACGAATGTGCAGCACAGAGAGAGAAGTGGTCGTCATCTCACAGACAGACCGTCGATCGGGGTATCGTTTCTGAGGGCTTAAGTTGCTGCACGTTTTATGTTGGGTTCAATTAATTAATAAATGTGTTACTTAATTATTTGGGAGATTAGGGATCTCTAATTAAGTTAGTAAACCACCTATATAAAGTCCTAGACTAATTAGACTAACCTAAACTATCATAATTCATAAACCGAAAACTCTCTTCTTTCTCTCTCCCAAAGAAACCTCCATTGAAGACCAAGCTGGAGGTGGGTTCAAGGGCTGCAAAGGGTAAATTTCCTCTATTAATCTTCATCAATTTGTAAGGTATGGCATTCCTTTCACCTGTGAGACCTTTTCTTCAAAAGGTTCCATCAAATTGATTTAAAAAGTTGGGTTTTAAAGTGGGTTTTCATCCAATACGAAATTGAAGTTGTGAATTGATTTATTTATGATTTCATTTGGATATTTTGGATATATTAACATGTATTTTAACTCAGTTATTGTATATCTTGATGAATTGGTCTAACTTCTAGAAGATGACTTATTCCCCTTAACCCTATGTAATGATCTTGATATGAATTGGGTAATGTTGGTTCGATTGAAATGTTTATTGGTTCAATTACTACTAGATAATTTTATTGTATCAATTATGAATAGAATAAGATAAATTTGAGTCATATAATGCTAGTTCTTAAGTAATTTATTTTGGGTATGAAGTATGTTATGGATTTGACCAAAATCAATAGTCTCGAGCTTTGAACTAGTAATGAGTAATGATGTAGTGATTCAATTGGTTTTGTTATAATGTTGGTTATGGATATGTGATGATATTATACCCTTTTTGGGACTAGTAAAGGGTTGATGGTAAGACCTTGATGATGAATTATGAAAAAGACTTGGTAAGTCTTATGGTCTCACCTGTTTACTTCAATTATGGTTACTTATGGTTAAGTCATGATGTCGTATTGAAGTACGCCTTGTATTCGGATTGATAGGGTTTGTATGATGGTGAATTGAAATGTCTTGGCTATGAATTGTGAGGTGTTGGCTAAGATGTAAATGTTATAAGGATGGTTCTAAACTACCAATGTGCCTTATCATGATATGAAAATATCAATGTGCTAACCTCACCTATATGATTTGATATGAAAGGACAATACTCGTGCAATTCTTATTGAGCTATGATGATGATGACGTTTTGACAAGGTTAGACCCTATGACCTATAATAAGCTACGATAATTAGTAAAGGTATTAAAGACATTTCAAAAGGGACTCTAGCTTAACATTGAGTGAACTAGAGTGAGGAGTGTCCCTTCCCATTTATGGAAGGTACGATCACTATTGCACTCTTGAGATTGGAGATCATAATGCATGTATCATAAAGAGGATCCAAACTAAATCTCCTAGTTCTAGAACTATGTTGCCCCCATAGAAATACTACCTGTTTGGATCCATGTAGTTGCTATGTTCATGTTTTGGTACTACCTTGGCAAGTAGTTCGCCTTTTTTCGATGTAGGGTTTCATTACACCAGATTCCACACTAGCTCATCTGGTCTATGTCGGTAAAGGCAAGATGTCCACAAAAGGTAAAATGAAGTAAAGGAATGATCTATAACTAAGATGACCTAATAAGTTTAGCTGAGTCTAGGTAGGGGTATGGGACTCTATCTATACATTGCACTAGGTAGCCTTAAGGGAAGTCTTAAAGGATGTTCTTATGTATGTATATTCTTATAAATGTAAATTATATGTATATGATGATATTGCATGTTAATGACACTATGTGATGTTAATTACTCTTATGAACATGTATTTGGTCTATAATGCTAAAGTATGACATTACGTAATCTTAATATTATGATATGTGAGGTTTCACATTGGTTATGGTTCTCGATAGGTTTACTTGATTAAGTAAAGTTATGGGGATTTTCTTAGTTATTGATCAAGCAGACTTAAAAAGGGTCATGAGTAATGGTTTTGCTTTGGTTAGGTTGAAATGTAGTCTTATTCATGCTTGTTGAAGTTATAACTTGTTGATAGAGTGGTATGCATTAGTAATATGCAAGTATGTTGATATGTTCATTGACTTAACTATGCTTTGTATTGTTGGTGATGTGATGTACATCACTATGACTTAATAAATATGTCTTATTGATTAGTATGGTCTTCTTGAATGCGCATAAAGATTTTTAAAGTAAATTGCATGCTTAATGAAATGTCGTTTTTCAGCATGTTTTGATATTATATGTGCATGTGGTCTCAAACTTTGTACAAGTGGTGTACTAAACCCATTTCTTCCTTTTCCCCAACATTTTTGGTTTCGATCGTTGAAGGCTTGGAAGTCTTGCTCATCCAAGTTGGATAGGTCCACACTTTCCGAGGGAGATTCCACTATCAAGCCTATGATATTGCTTTATTGTTCAAGACTCTTATATTTCTTTCCTTTTCATTTGGATACTAAACATTGTATGATCTATATGTGGTCTTGTTATATTGATGTATGGGCTAGGCCAAATTACTAAACTCTTATTAGATGTTTATAAGATGAGACGACTATTTGAGACTATGTTATGTTCTATATATTAATAATGTTCAATAACAGTAAAAGAGTAAGTAAGCTTCATATACGAAAGTCTATGTATACTCGATATAACTATAGTATGTGTATGCAGAGGTCTATGTAAACCTCCATGTAGTGGTAATATTGAATTTTAAATTTCCGCTAGTTTTGACCTATGCATGTAATGATATATGCTAAGATTCTAGTCTTAGTCCTCAAAGAGGACGACGATGCCGGTTACGTCAAGGGGGTATTCTCGGATGTGACAAACTTCGTATCAGAGCATAAGGTTGAATATCTTTGATTCAATGTCTCTTTCAACCATGTAAATGTAGATTCGTACTCATAGATGTGAAGCGCACCACTCTTATGGATAGGAATCTATATGATGATTAGGAAACTCTCACTTTCTTAGAAGTTCAATATCTTTCCTCTAAAGTGTTAGCTCCATTTTCTTTTAGTATCTAATCCTCTTGTTGTGGTTATAAGAAATTAATACTCGATGAAATACGGCACGACGACTTGAGGAGGAGATTGCCAATGCGGGAGCTCCTCCACGTAGTGATCAAGTCCCTCCTCTTAATGAAGATATGAATGATGACCAAGCTCCGGTCGATCCTCCTCCTTTTTGATGGATGGTGCTATAAGGGTTGCCCTTATACAAATTTCCCAAGCCATTACTACCCAATCACAAGTCGCCACTACTCAAGCTCAAGCCATGACGGCCCAAGCTAATACGGAAGATGTACCCCGAGCAAACCAACAAGTTGCTTCCATGGCCTCTCGTCTAAGGGATTTCACTAGGATGAATCCGCCAACTTTTTATGGGTCCAAGGTTGAAAAAGACCCCCAAGAGTTCATTAATGAAATCTAAAAGATTCTTTGTGTTACTGGGTTGACAATTAGTGAGAAAGCCGAGTTAGCCATTTACCAACTCAAAGATGTGGCCAAAAAATTGTATGTCCAATTTATGGACAATAGGTCGTTAAGGAGTGGACTGCTGACTTGGGAAGTTTTCAAGAAGGATTTTCTTGATAGGTTCTTTCCTAGGGAGAAGAGGGAATCCAAGGTGGTTGAGTTCATCAACCTTTTCCAAGGAGGTATGAGTGTACTTGAATACTCTTTGAAATTCACTAAATTGTCAAACTATGCTCCTTCTTTGGTTTCTGACCCTAGGGATTAAATGAAACTCTTTGTGACGGGAGTGTCAGATAGAGTGCAGGAGGAATTTCATTCGGCTATGCTACATGACAATATGAAATTTCTAGTCTCATGGTTCATGCTCAGGAAGTAGAATAGGCAAGGGCTAAGAGGAACAGTAGAGATTTAAAGAGCTCAAGATCTTTTGATGGTAGTTTTTCAAAGGGTAGGCTTAATATCCAAGACAAGCCTACGTTTAAAAAGAGGGTTTCTAATCAAGTTCCTTCCAAGTTCCCTAAGGCTCGTGATGATTGGGTGTCTAACCCAAAGCCTAATAAGGGAAGAGATACTAGTTCACCAACCAACCAGTGTGGCAAAAAGCACTATGGTGATTGTCTTAAGGGTTCAAATAATTGCTTTGGTTGTGGTATGTGTGGACACAAGGTTCGAGATTTACCAAATATGAGGGGGAAGTACAAGGAGAGTGGCAAGCAAGTGGTTCGAATTATTTTACGGATAAGAATTTCTTCTATGATCTCCGCTCTAAGTGTATTATTCTGGAAAATCATATGTCTAATTAAAAGCCAGTATGCCTTTAGGATATCCTATTAGGGGTACATAGTCACCCCCAATGCTCAACATTGAGAAATATTGGGCATATTATAGAAAAATTGGCTAAGGGATATTAGCAAATTTTCTATATACGAATAAGAAATATACTTTTTGGGTTGTCATACCGCAATACAAGATTGATGTTCAATAAATATACCTGCCATGAATACCCTAAATTAAAATGTTTTTTTCTTTTAACTCACAAAAAGGTATGAGGCATCAAAGCGTCAAGCCTAGATACCATGTCACATGATCAATTAAAATGATCATGTAGAGTAAGCAATGCCCAAGGACATAGTGAGGATCCTTGGGACAATAAGTAAACATTTCCAAGGAACCATAACTAATAGTTAGTTAGGAAAGTACAACCAATCAATGTGCAAACACATGTGCAAGACATGTGAAGAAGCACCAAATGAGGGGACCACCCTAACCGAATTCGGTTAGGGTAGTTAAGGGGACAAACATGCGCATAAGGGATCACTCCAACCTAGTCTCTAACCTACTGCCGAAAATAGATAACTAACCTAGGGCTAACCGAAATGGACCCACTAGTGCACCCGACAACCTAGGATAAAAACCTAGTTTACACTAACCAAGTACTAGTTAAAGAGACGACCTAGTACCTAACCTAGGCTGGTCCAAAATGTTAGTTATGGTCCTATCAACTAAGGGTACTTTAGAAACTCCCCTAGGTTACCTAATTAATTTATTTACCAAATTAATGAATTACTTTAAAAGGGCTAAAACCAAAACTACGAAGGAATTTTTCAGATTTTGGTTAAGACAAGAAATGGACAACCTAGTACCTAACCTAGGATGGTCCAAAGAGTTAATTAATGTCCTAACAACTTAGGGATACTTAGTAAGTACCCTAGTCTAATTAATTAATTAATTTATCATCTTAATTAATTGATTTAAAGGGTCAAAACCGAAATCACAAAGAAATTTCAAGATTTCGGTTGAGACAAGAAAAAGACAACCTAGTATTTAACCTAGGATGGTCCAAAGGATTATTTATGGTTATAACGACTTCAGAATACTTTAGTAATTATCCTAGATTACTTAATTAATTAAATTATCCATTTAATTAATTAAATTAAAAGGTTTAAACTGAAATTCTTATGCTAACCTAGTGTAATGCAAGAAACATCCTAGTACTTAAATTGTTGATTATGGTTGCAATGATTTAGGGGTACTTTAGTACTTACACTAGTTCCCTAAATTAATTAAATTAAAGATTTATTTATTAATATAAAGTCAAAATGTTTACCTAAATCATAGTCAACACCCAAATTTCAGATTTTCAGTCAAGTCAACATTCTCCTATGCTTAGTCAACTTAGGAGGGGTTTTTTAGTAATTAGTTAATTAATTTATTTAGTTAACTTATTAAACCCTAAGTTGAATAATTCTAGGTAAGTTACTAAACCTAAAAACCACGTTCAAACTCAAACAAATACACGACCAAAACCATAAAACAAGCGTGAGAAAAATAGTGAACAAAACGCAAGAAAAAAACAGAAAAATTTCTTAGACGATTTTGAAGGTTTCTTCAAGATGTTACGGTCTGTTGTAAACACTTGCTGTTAATATAGAGTTATAAAGATGATATATTCATCAAATTCTAATATTATTCTGTCCAAGATGTTTAAAAAAACATTATGCCTAAAGTTATGTTATAAGGTAAGCTAAAAAGGATCTCCGTGAAATCATAATTTTAATGAATGTTTGTCTTATGTCAATAAAATGGCTAACAAAAACATTGTTCAAAATTTAATTGGGAATAAGCTACAATTTTATCTCTAAATAAGTAAAAGATTGGCTAATGTTTAATGTATAAAAACTTAAGCATATTGCACATGAAAATTAACTTATGCCAACAAATATGGTTATGAAATCTATGCCCAATTGTGTATGCCAATACTAATTGTATGCCAATAAAATGGCTAACAATACATTGTCTAAAAGTGATGTGTGTAAATGGCTATAATATTATGTTAAATAATTAAAAGATTAGCTTATTGTTCATACATATTAAATTTAAATATAAACAAACGTAGAATTGGCACATGCCAACAAAATGGTTATGTAGTTTAATATTCGAAGGTTGAGGCCAATACTAATCATATGTAATCTTATGTAGTTAGAGTATCAAATGATAATATAAGCACTTCTAAACTAATTAAGTGAACCCATAATCAAGGGCATGCCACTCATTGGGACAACTCCCAACATGCTCTAAAACAATGAATGATGAACTCATGAAACTCATTGAATGAAGTGCTCATCGTCCATAAACGATGATATGAATCTACTATACTAAAGTAAGTAAGTAGCGTGAGTTATAACATAATTAAAGGGGTCTAAAGTAAGTAAGTTACCAGAATGGAGTGTTAAAGGAAGTGACACAAGTCTCACTTACACCTAAGCTACTATGTCAAAATAATACTAACGTATGAAGGTGTTAGATGGTGAGATCCAGTCTCATAAACAACAAAGGATGGTATGTAAGGAAAATTGACATTTCATCATTGTAAAGTAAGGATGACCAGTCATCAATAGAGTAAATAAATCTCAACCTAGAAGCAAGCCTCCATAATGCTTGAGTCAATACTAGATGATAAAGAAGAAATGAACATTAACGTAAAGGGGTGAGTAATTATTAAAAGCAAATGTGCTAATGTTAATGATCGTGGTGAAAACATCATAAGAGGCTAATGTGAAGGATGAAAGAAATATCAAATGAGCCTAAGTAAATGTTAACAAAACGTACTCACCTATGAGAGTGTAAACATAATGAACAGACCAGTCTCTATGTACACTCTAGTGAAAGTATTGAGACTGATGTATACTTAATACTAATTATGAGATGAGAAATAATCTATTGAGCTATGATGTCCTCATACTAGTAGCCAGCTTCCATGATGTATGAGTTGAATGAAATGGAACTTTATAATTAGCATCGATAGGCTAGTTATGAGTGGTGATGCCTTCTTTAGGGAAGGGCGGAGGTTCACGTAACTCTCATGAGATGAGACTGTGCGGCATGATGGATGTGGGTCTCCTTATATCTCCTAGTTTTTGAACCTATACTGTCAATATAGGGATCTGGCAGGGTACAATTCCCATATACTCTAGCATGTTTTGGGTCACTTTGGCCGGTGATTTCACCTCTTTTCAGTGTGGGGTAGACACTAGATTTCATGATGCTCACATTATTTCTGACGGTTAAGGTTGGAGTTCCTCAATGTATGAAAGATAATGAAATGAACGATTCTGAAGCTGTTTGTGCAAGACAGTCAGGAGGTGATATCAGATTCAAGTAATGACATTAGGTCATTCTTGGTCATTGCACTTCATGATCCCGATGAGAGTCTTAAGCTTCATCTTAGGTATAACTGGTGTTTACATCAGCCTAGGAATGAATGAAATGAATAATATGAAGTACGAATGAACAAATGAAGCAGACTCTGTTTTTCCTAAAGAAGGCCCCCGGGTTGAGGTCCCATATGTTGGGTCCTCACTTGAGATGTCTTATGCTACATCAATGATTCCAAAGTATCATGTATATGAAATATATAATATATATAAAACATGAAATTAATTAAATAAACTGCATGATAAATCGAGAATTTCTTATGAAAGGTAATGAATATATAGTGTAAAGAATAACTCACTATAAGGCAAGGAAATCATTCCTTAGTCCTTGGATTACTTACATTGATTCATTACGGGTATAGGACTACAATGAACCATTGAACTTGTAAGTAAAACAAAGGACCAAAGGATTTATTTAACTACACAACAAGAAGCAGAAAAAGACCGGAAAATAATCTAAGTATACAAAGAGGAGCTCGCGTCCTAAGAGGATCAAAATCTCAAATCTTCGCCCGAGTTGTTCTAAAATTATTTTGATGATACTAATGTTTTTAATAATATAGAAAATGCGTTGTGTTCTTTTAATTCATTAAAATAAATCATATTCATACCACAATTCACATCTAATGATTTAGGAAAGTCTAGTCACTAGGCTTTCTAGAAATAGTATGTTGTTTAGGAAGAGCTTTCTTTGATCATGCATAGCCTTATGTGTATGTGTGCATACACCCATACTCAGTATAAGTGGTGTACTAACCCCTACTAATTACTATTTTCCTAGGTGCAGCTCAGATGACAGGTTGACGACACTTGCATCGGTTTGGACTTCAGCGTTTCTCCAAACCATTTGGTAGGTCCTCATGATTTCGAAGATGCTACAGATTTAGTCTAGCCTTAGTTTTAGACATAGCTAGTGTATGTTTTCCCTAGCATTTCTTTCGCACATTCATTTCGAATCTTTGTAATAAAGTCCATGTTTGGCAAACTATTTATGATATATTCATCTTTAGTTTCGAATTGATTCTTCATCTTAGATGGTTTTTCTCTTATGTTTAGCTTAGTATGTGACGTGTCTAGTTAATAATTATATGAAGTCTATGTATACTTCAAACATATAAAAAGTTTTAAAGTTTCCGCAAATTTAACTAGATGAATGTGATGAATGCAAGATAAGGCTTGTATGCGATCTATGAGAGGTCAACGACGTCGGTTGTGATCCAGATTCCAGAATTCGGGTCGTGGCAAAGTTGGGATCATAGGATTAGGTTAAATTAACTAGGATATAAAGCTCAACACAACCACGTTACGTAGTTTCTAGCTTATGGTTGTGAAGTGTGCCACAATCATGACTTAGAGACTACGCGATGATAGGAATTTCTCCCTTCTTCTACTCTTTATCATGCTATCTAGAGCTTTGACACTTTGTGTCAATATAAGAATCTAACTTCCTTATTGTGTGAATGCGTAGAAGAATACACACAATAATTAGGATGGCCAAGTGGTCTAAGGAGTCAGGCTCAAGATCTGGCCTTCCCAGGAAGGGGCCATAATGGAAATGCCCAACGTGGGCGAAAGACGTGTGGAGAATGAGGTTGTTCGCATGGAGGTGAATGCATGGTAATGTCTATAAGGCTGCAATGAGTATTGATGAGGAGGAGAGGGCTAAGTTGGCTGCATATCAAATCAAGAATATGGCTTAGACATGGATTTGCTTCATAAGTGTTATGCTATAATAGACTATAGAAACAGGGTATTAAGGCTTCAGTTTCCAAATAAGTTGGCTAAAATGAGAAGAATGTGGTTCAAATCCAATAGTCCACGGCAGATGCTCAACCTCGACCAAATTCTGCAGCCGACCCC